>NC_092746.1:117242640-117544140 GCF_047496795.1 Chiloscyllium punctatum | reverse complement strand
ACGAGAAATGGAAGATGGAGTTCAATCTGGATAAGTGTGAGGTATTGCATTTTGGTACAACAAACAAGGGTAGGGCTTATACAAAATTAATGGTAGGGCCTTAGGTAGTGTTATAGAACATAGGGATCTAGGGTGCAGTACATAATTCTTTGAAGTTTGGATCACAAGAAGATAGGATAGTTCAAAAGGTGTTTAGAACACTTGCCTTCGTTGCTCAGTTCTTTGAGTATACGAGTTAAAAATAATGAGGGTATAGATAGAGTTAATGGTAGTTGACCTTTCCCTAGGCTGGGTGATTTTAGTAGACTGGAGTTGGCTAACGTGGTGCCACTATTTAAGAAATGTGGTAAGGAAAAGCCAGGGAACTATAGACCGGTAAGCCTGACATCATCAGTGGTGGGCAACTTGTTGGAAGGAATCCTGAGATTAGATTAGATTCCCTACTTTTGCTAGTATAGCAAAAGTACTTTTGCTATAAATTCTGTGTCTTACAATTGTGTCCTCCACAACCACCTGATGAAGGAGCAGCGCTCCGAAAGCTAGTGCTTCCAATTAAATCTGTTGGACTATAACCTGGTGTTGTGTGATTTTTAAATAAGATCTCATGAAATACAGGGAGATCTAGCCAATTGGATACAGAACTGGCTTGAATGTAGAAGATAGAGGGTGATGTTAAGGGTTGCTTTTCAGACTGGAGGCCTGTGACTAGCGGTGTGCCACAAGGATCAGTGCTGGGTCCACTGCTTTTCGTCATTTATGTAAACAATTTGGATGTGAACATAGAACGTATGGTTAGTAAGTTTGCAGATGATACTAAACTTGGAGGTGTAGTGGACAGTGAAGAAGGTTACTCACATGAGAAGTGTGAGGTGCTGCATTTTGGAAAGGTAAATCAGAGCTGGACTTATACACTTAATGATAAGGTCCTGGGGAGTGTTGCTGAATAAAAAGAGACCTTGGAGTGCAGTTCATAGTTCCTTGAAAGTGGACAAAGTTAAAAATCATACAACACCAGGTAATAATCCAACAGGTTTATTTCAAAGCATTAGCTTTCGAAGCGCTGCTCCTTCATCAGGTGGTTGTGGAGCAGGACCAGAAGACACAGAATTTATAACAAAAGTGTTGCAGTGTTATGGATATGTAATAGTATATTAAACAAATTTAGATTAACTCTTGCATCTTTTAGGATGGGGTATGCTGGTTTAGGCTCTTTAAAATGTAAATTCAAAAACTCCTTTTAAGTTACGTTCTCAAGGTGGCTTCAGTTTATCTAACAATAGGTGTTATCTTAGTTCAGACAATGTATTAAAGGTGTGAACTTAAAGTCTGTCCCAATGTTGAGTCGGTTTTATTTCTAGAGTGGGGCTTTCAGAATCCTACATGGATTTATGCAGTTTTTTGAGCAAAATAAAATGTAATTCTGCAACAACAGGTCCACCCATAAATATATGTGTGTGCGTGCAGGAGAGACAGCATGGGTGTATCTGAATGTGTGCATGTGGGTGTGAGTGCATGTGAAAGAGTGTGCGTATGTGTGTGTAAACTTGGCCAAGTATGTGTGCGTGTGTGTCCCTCTGCTCTGTTCAAACCAATCATAGATGAGCATACCTTGCTGCATCAGACAAACATTTCCATTTTTCTCAGCAGTCACCTTTTACTATTTAGAATATATTTGGAATATAGCCATTATCCATCCAATAAACAAAGCCAAGTTGGACAGCAAACTGTCATTGGTTTAGCAATGTTGGTATGCTGATAGAGTTAGCACATTCTAGCTCCTTTGAGTTGGTGACCTTGTCCTGTCAAGAGAAGATGTATCTTAGTCAGTGGGAGAGGAAATTAGTCTGATTTTTATCCTGTCCAGCAGATGTTGACCAGGTATCACTTGAGGAGTGTGCTGAGGGCACAGGACATACCAGTTGCATCTTTTGCCATGCAAGCAATAATTTCAGAACAAACTGACAAATTGAGGCAATTGTGAAACTGAGAAATGTGAACCTATCAACAATCTTCAATGTGACATTATTAATGCTGATAGATGGGACCGGGTCAACATCCTAAACCCGAACTGTTGCCTTCCTGATGCTGATGATCAAACCAAACTTTTTACAGGTGACCCATTTGCTATTGTAAATGTTCCCCAATGTGGAACACTAGTGCAACATCAACATGGTGCCTGATGAGGACTTAGTGGAACTTTGTCCTGGATTTCAGATGTGCAAGGCTGAACAGTTATCCATCAGTTTTAGTACATAAGTAGGCGTCCTGTGCAGATGACTTGAAGGCATATCACAGCAACAAAGAAAAGAATGTGCCAAAAAGCATCAGTGCCCGAACATGACTACCTTGTTTGATTCCACTGCAGACAAAAGAAGTGTTCCAATATCACTTCTTTGTAGTTGACCTTGCTTATCATATCAATGAAAATAAATTACATTGAATAGCTGCGGCAAGTGGTCTGCTTTGTCTAGTAGCTTTATATGCTCCCTTGGTTTAATGCCTTGGTGAAATTGATGAAGGCAACATATAGTGGTGCCCTTTGTTCCCAGCATTTCTCTTGTAGCTCTCTGACAGAAGATTGTGTCAATTACAATATGTCTTCCATTTCTGAAACCACATGGAGATCCAGGTTGAGCTAAACTCCCACAGTCTGCTAAGGGCAACATGAGCAAATACTTATCACACAGTGCTTAGCCGGGGTGATACCCCAAGAGCTGTTGTTATTGCTCAGTGTCCTTGCTCGGTCACAAACTTTGCATACACACATCCTGCCCTCTCCCTCCAACAGAGACAGAAAACTTGTCACAGATGCCACAGAAATGCCAGTTTCCCATGCCAGATAGGTTCAGACATTTGGCATTAGCACTGGAGCTTTTCGCATAGCAAGCGAATCAATAACTGTGCTAATCTCCTTCACTGTGGATTCAGTATCCGGTTCTGCTATAATAGATCTACTTTCCGTGATTGGGGTTGCTGGGAATTTGAATTAACCACAGAAAGTGGAAAAGAAACTCAATAGATCAGATAGAATTTATGGAGACAGACATGAAATTAACATTTCAATGTCCATCCCTTTCATCAGGACCCATTGGTACCAAATGGTGGAGGCTGAAAATGAGAAACAAACTGAAAACTTGTAAACTCTTTTCACCTACTCACTAAATGCATCACATTGACCAGTTGTATACATTTCTCACCTTCCAAACACAGTTCACCCATAAACAGTGCAAGGGAATCTGTTTATTTTTTTTTCAAATTGAATACCATTGGCATGGTACCTACCTTGGCATCAAGACTGAATTGCAGATGGGATTGAGCCCTGTTTGAAGATTGTGAAGCAATGCAGGTCAGCAATGTGCCTGTATAGTAACAGCGCAAAGCATCACCACTTGAAAGTGAGTCCATGTGAGGAGTTTGGTGTGAGCAGTAATTGTTGACTGAGTTCAGCTGGGAATTGAAACTTGGGAAGTATCCAGTATGCAGTGGTTGTTGGCTCAGTGCAGTTATGAAACTGTGAACTTGCCTATGAATGGACATTGGAATACAGCCTGGCCAATTCAGTGGAACACAGTCGCAGAAGTTACAAAATAAAAGTTATTGGTCATCACAAAATTGGTTCGAGTTCAGAATTGATACTTGGACTTGCTGAAGTTAAGGTGAATAGAATCCCGTGGTGAATTTTACTCTACTAATTGAAAAGCTTTGTTAATTGCAGTTTCTCTTTTCTGTGGAGGTCACATTTACCCCTAAGTGATTTTTAGTAATTAACCAAGATTAGGTTAATAGCATTTACAGAAATGTTGAAGATAAGAGTTAAAAGCAGATATATTAATGGCAATAGTTCAGTGTTTGGAATCAGAAGGTGAACAGGAGTTGACCATTCAGCCCCATGAGCCTGTTCCACCATTCAATGAGATCTTTGTTGATGGCCTGACTCTGTGTACCAGCCTTTGGCCCAAATCCCTCAATACCTTTGCTTAACAAAAAGTTAGCTTTCACAGATTTAAAATTAATAACTAATTGCTGTTCCTGAGAGAGAGATCCAAACATCTACCATCTTTTGTGTGTAGAAGTGCTTCCTACCATCTCTCCTAAATGTTCTGGCTCTAATTCTCAGACTATGACCCAATTTGTAGAATTCCCAACCAGTGGAAATAGTTTATCAACACTTTCTTTTTGTGTTAATATCTTGAAGACTTCAATCAGATCACCCCAACCGTCTAACTTTTAGGGAAAACACCTAATTTTTATCATATCTCCTTATATCCTATACCTGAAGTCCATGTTTCATTCTTTTTAATTTGAAGAATCTAACCCAAGTACAACATGGCTTGCATTAGCTAGAACTCAGCTGCAAATGAAGCAGCTTAGACTAGAACCTGAACATGCAAGAGAGAAGTTAACAATCAAATAAAGAGGTAATGAAGGAGGTAGTGAGTTTCCCGTAGTATCCATTTGCAAGTTTTTGAGAATATTGAACTTTATTTTGAGGTGCAAAACAATTATGGGCACCTTTAAATATTTTTAAATATTAAAGAAACTATCAAATTTACGAAGAAACATTTTAATCTATTGCAGTGAAGTTGGCAAATAGTTGCATATAGTTTTTTAAAAGTAAGGTTACTCACGGCTGGTCGGACTAGAATTTCAATAGGAAAATTTGTCCTTTTTGTGATAAGCCTATTGTCAAATGTAATTATAAACTGTGTATCAGTGACAAATAAAAGTGCTAGAAACATTCTACTTGCAATAATTAACAAAGGTTAATAACATTTACAGTTATGTTGAAGATAGAGCTAAAAGCAGATGTAATAACGGCAATAGTTCAGTGTTTGGGATCAGAAGGTGAACTTTGGAACAAAAGTAGACCATTCAGCCCCACGAGCCTGTTCCACCATTCAATGAGATTGGGCCTAACTCTGTATATCTGCCTTTGGTCCAAATCCCTCAATATCTTTGCTCTACTGCATTTTCCTAATTTAAAGGATCAGGCACACTGGTAATTCACCTATAACGCACATTGCGTCAATGCGATGTGGCTGTAACACGATTGGTGAATTGGGGAATGATTTTTTAAATCGTGAACTTCCATTGGCTATTATGTGATTCCATCCTTGGTTACCTTACGTCCACTCAAGCTGGTTACTTCAGGTCAAGCAAAAGAGGTTGAATGACTGGGCAAATTTTTTCTGATCTTATTGTTGATGTTTTGTGAGGATTTTTTTTAGAAATTATTGCAGGAGAAAGTATTTGGATTTCAAGATTCTCCACCTTCTGGACAATGCACCAAGTCATCCTCCCACCACTGGTGAGCTTTCTGAAAACATGAAAATGCTAAATCGACCCCCGAACACAACCTCTCTCATTCAACCCATGGACCAGGGTACAATGGCAGCTTGTAAAGCTTATTATTTAAGGCGCACATTCAAGAAGCCAATTCCAGCTATTGAGGGGGATAATGAGGACAGTGTTCTTCAATGTTGGAAGAGCTTTAACATTAAGAATGCTATTGACATCATTGTGGAGGCCTGGGCTGATGTCAGTACAGACTGCTTGCATGCAGTTTGGCGGAAGCCTCTCCCAGATTTTCTTCATGATTTTAAAGGAGTGAACCATCAGAGAGCTTCCAGCAATCAACGAACATCGTGACGCTCTTGCAAAGCAAGTTAGATTTGAAGAAGTGGAGACTGATCTAACAACATCTTGTTGCTGCCTGAGAAATTGAAGCTTGAGATGGAGACAAAGACATGTAGGAGGCAGCACCATGAGAACTTTCCATTTCTCTCTTGTCTTCTATTGCAGCCTATTAGAAGACAATGACGACAATGCAGAATGCAGCAGCAGGATAGCAGTTTGTGACAAAAAGTCGTATCTTGCACCCTATGAACAGCTTCTTCATGAAAGAAGAAAGACGGCAAAACAACAAAAACTAGATGCCTTTTTTAAGCCAACCCCAAAAAACAGTCTGAGGACAATGAGCCAAAGCCAGCTACTTCTGGACTAAATATTTTCTTTCATCATGATCCTACACCCAGAACTGCACCTGAGAGTAATGATGATGCTGTCTTAATACTGTACTGTAACTCAGCAAACTCGGAAAGCCCTTAAAGCATTAATTTATTGTTAATATTTCATTAAAATATGTGATTTTAACCTTTACTTAGACTGTGCTATTTGCATTAGGCTAGCTACTATTTGTGTTTTGATTTTTACTGATATTTTTGGTGGTTCACCCCAACCATGTTTTTCCCATAAACCCCGTTATTTCTGTTATGTGATTTTTCTATAGTATGAGGTTGCACAAGAACGCATCTACCGCGCTTTAGCAAAACAGACTGTATTTTAGTGACATTTTGAAGTCAGTTCTACTGGAATTCAGGCAAAACGCCTGCAAAACCAGCAATGAAAGACAGAGCATCTTGTCTGAATGGCTGGAAGACATCTTCCTCACCAAGCCTTGCTGTCTTAAATCACAATACATACATTATACCTTGAAGCTGTTGTGGTTCTTTTCGCCAAGCTGGGAATTTATGTTGCAGACGTTTCGTCTGGGTGACATCCTCAGTGCTTGGGAGCCTCCTGTGAAGCGCTTCTGTGATCTTTCCTCCGGCATTTATAGTGGTTTGAATTTGCTGCTTCCGGTTGTCAATTCCAGTTGTCCGCTGCAGTGGTCGGTATATTGGGTCCGGGTTGATGTGCTTATTGATTGAATCTGTGGATGAGTGCCATGCCTCTCTAGGAACAGCCAGGGAATTCAATCAATAAACACATCGTCCTGGACCCAATATACCGGCCACTGCAGCAGACAGCTGGAATTGACAACCGGAAGCAGCAAATTCAAACCACTATAAATGCCCGAGGAAAGATCACAGAAGTGCTTCACAGGAGGCTCCCAAGCACTGAGGATGTCACCTAGACAGGGGACGAAACGTCTGCAAGACTAATTCCCATCTTGGCGAACAGAACCACAACAACGAGCACCCGAGCTACAAATCTTCTCACAAACTTTGAATACCTTGAAGCTCATTGATTATTGTGACCAAATATATAAAATTGTATTTTTATTACAAAATGGGAGTGTGTAATCTTTGGCTTGACTTTCATAATACTGTTTCGATTTGTACATAGGGTAATATAACATAGAGCTTAATGTTGCATCAGTATATTTTAGATGTTGGTTTAAAAATGTACAGTGAATGTAAAATAGTAAAGATTTTCTGCAGAGAAATTCAAATGAAATCAATTGAAAAATTAGAAATTTTATTGAGCAGGATTTTTATACATTTCCCTCAAGGCTTTTTAAAATGTTGTACAGGGCTATTAATCAAAGAAACAAAAGCTAGAATATATTAGCACATAATGTATGAAATTGAAGATTACATGTGCACAAATACTGATTTGCCAAGTTCATGCTGTCACTAACTATTGTGTGTGTGATGCACCCCGAGTCCCTAGATGCACAGCTGGGGGATAGAGTGGGGTCATGGAAATAGTTTCTCAATAGAACCAAAATAATTTTCAAACTTATTCCCACAGTGTATTTGTAATTTGCACAGATTATTTATTTTCTTGTATGTAGCATTTTGTTTACACAATTTATGCTATAGGGTTTCCAAGGCTCAAAATGTCCGAACTCATTTTAAGGTTCAAGTTTCCATTCAAATTGTTACTATAATCACAAATATAAAACATTCCAAGATCCAGCATAATTTGGGGTCAAAGGAAATACTGCAAAAAACAATTGGAAGTTTTCAATGAAGTTTGGCAGCATTGGCATTAATTCAAAAATGGCTCATTCAAAATGGTGGCAATGTTTCCATCAACCTGTTTTGCTTATTGAGTCCAAGCAGCTTAAAAATATGGCCGAGTGACAGCAAGGAAGCAAAGGACATAAATCCTGCACTCTGGGTGCTGCTACCTCATGAGACACCCTGCCCCATGTGACCTGTTGGTTGAGAATCAGCTTGTTCAGGCACATGACAACCTGTTGAGTTACTGAGTCCAAGTGCAAGCCTGAGTAGACATCATTCTCAAATCGAAGGTCAGCCACTGATGACAGATAGCATCATAGCAGACTACCATTCTTAATTAGAACAAGGAGATTTTGTTTTAGTCCCACAGAAAAGTTGCTGGAATTTGGAAGATTTTGCGTTTGTGATTATAGTAACGATTTGAATGGAAACTTGAACCTTAAACTGAGTTTGGAAATGTTGAGCCTTGGAAACTCTATAGCATAAATTATGTAAACAAAATGCTACATGCAAGATCTATTGAAAATAATCTGTGCAAATTACAAATACACTGTGGGAATAAGTTTGAAAATTATTTTGGTTCTAGTGAAAAACTATTTCCATGACCCCACTCTATCCCCCAGCTGTGCATCTAGGGACTCAGGGTGCATCACACACACAATAGTTAGTGACAGCATGAACTTGGAAAATCAGTATTTGCACACATATAATATTCAGTTTCATACATTATGTGCTAATATAGTCTAGCTTTTGTTTCTTTGATTAATAGCCCTGAACAACATTTTAAAAACCCTTGAGTGAAATGTACAAAAATCCTGCCAAATAAAATTTCTAATTTTTCAATTAATTTCATTTGAATTTCTCTGCATAATTTTTTTACCATTTTATATTCATTGTACAATTTTAAATCAACATCTAAAATATATATACTACATAATTCTCAATTAAGCTCTATGCTATATAATCCTATGTACACATCTACACAGTATTGTGAAAGTCAAGCGAAAGATTACACACTCCCATTTTGTAATAAAAATACAATTTTATATATTTGGTCACAATAATCAATGAGCTTCAACGTATAATGTATGTTACGTGGAATGAAACATGTAGTCTCTGACTCACCATGAGTAATGATACTGGAGATCTACTGGTGAAATAAAAGCATAGCTAGTAGTGTATGCTTTGTTACGTCTTTTGAGTCTTCATTGTACTGTACAGATATCTGACATTTTTGTTCAATTTGGTTTAAAAATATAACTCACAAAAATGTAGACATTGGCCCAAATTTTCAAAAGAAAAGTTGTGTTCTTTTAAGTGCATCATTTTAGCATTGAACTTATAATTTTTGAATAATATCAACCTGTTGAGTTAATGATATTGCTGTTTTTAGGAATGTTTGTATCTATTTTTGTAGCACAGTAACTTTCAAAACCTGGGATTTCCTCGAACTATGTTATGGGAAGCTACCTTTTTTTCCCCAAGATTTCCTAGTTGGTCCCTGTCCCTTTCCTACTGCTGGCCTCAGCGCTATAGTCAATTTATACTGCAACTGTAGATGGCAAATGCAGTTTGTGTGTAAAACGCTGAATAGCGTTTTTTGGTTGACAGTCCCATCAATGAAACTGTGAAACAATCTGGCAAAAGAGCCAGAGGGGAGATGAGGAGATTTTTTTTTAACATAGTGAGCTGTTATGGTCTGAAATGAGCTGCTTGAAAGGGCAGTGGGAGCAGAATCAATAATAACTTTCAAAAGAGAATTGTGTGATATATATATTTAGAAACAAAACATTTGCAGGGCTATGTGAAGTAGAATAGGGGAGTGGGCCCAATATGATGGCCTGTTCAATGAGACAGTATAGCGCAATGGGCTGAACAGCCTCCTTCTATGATTCCGTTGACAAAGACAAAAATGATTTTGTAGCCAAATGCTTACATGATCACTTCAGACAAGTTTGGGACAAATTGGGCAGAAAAATCCAAAGATACAAAACATGGTGAGGACCTGCACGATTTTCAAATGTCTGTTGAGATGGATCAATTGCAGAAAACTGGAAAGGTCTAAAACCTTGAGCTATGTTCATAGCTGATGCCAAATGAAGAGAACTGGATCTTTTGCACTGTTAAATACATCCTTTAATTTCAGCTTCCACAAAGACTCTGGTTACATTCCAAGTTCAATCACGTAAGATTTGGAATAGAACTTTGAAATTGATGTCAGTACAACTTGTTTGTCTTGGAAAGGTGAAAAAGGTACTGAGGTTAGCTGGAATAAACCTCAGAATTCTTAATGAACTGTGGGAGAAAATAACCCATAATAGTTCCAAGACTTACATTAACAGTAGCTCAGTGCTATCTGTAGTGGGAAGCAAGTCAAGAACATTATGGGCATGTAATCAATGCTAATGTAAAGAACACATGATATAGAGGATAGTCTGCACATGTTTTAAAATAATAGTTTATGATTGACTAATTTATTGGAATAATCTAAGAAGATATTAATGGAAGCAAGCTAACCAATGGATGTAATTTACTTCAATTTTCAGAAGGCTGAAAATTACTGAAAATCCCACATGGATTTGTGTCCACGGCCCAGCTGGTTTTAATGGCAAGAGGATGTTTTGCTGTGCTGCAGGATCATGGGCCAGTCAAAATATTCAATTATAGGCCTGAATTTGCAAGAGCCAAGATGATTAGTGAACCCTGTAAAATTGACAGGCAGGCCACAGTTGCAGGAAGCTGACCATATTCCCAGGACTTCGGACTTTTGGGATGCCCTTTAAAGGCTGCATGCTGGTACGTGGCATGAGGCCACACTCAGAACTTCTGTCTTGACTGGCTCTACTAAAGAGATAGGCACATCCTTGTCCTCCTATATTTTTATGGGGTCGGGTCAATTAAAAAAAAAATTTTTTTTAAAGAGTCATCATTTATGGCATCTCCAAACCATAGTCTGTGGGAATGAATCTTTTGAAATGTAAGGAAAAGGGGTCCTCATAATGCCTCAGTTACAGGCTATGACACCTCCGTGCCTAAATAAAACAAGCTTCGAAAGTAGTCATTCATTTCATTTCTTGCAAAAGTAAGCTACTTTTCACCACAGCCAAGAGAAGTGTCACCCATCCAGAGCCTTTACAGTATCAATAGCTGAAACTGCAAGAACATAAAACCTTTTGGCTACTTCCAATGCAATGCTACAGGTGGCTGCCTCCATTACACTGGTGACCTTTGCACACAGTAAGGTGAGCCTCATCTTCCGCCTAGGAACCCTTCAACCACAAGGGATGAACTCCGATTTCTTCAGTTTCCTCATTTCCCCTCCCCCCACCTTGTCTCAGTCCCAACCCTCGAACTCAGCACCGCCTTCCTAACCTGCTTTCTTCTTCCTGACCTCTCCACCCTCACCCCCACTCCAGCCTATCACCCTCACCTTAACCTCCTTCCACCTATCGCATTTCCAATGCCCCTCCCCCAAGTCCCTCCTCCCTACCTTTTATCTTAGCCTGCTGGACACACTTTCCTCATTCCTGAAGAAGGGCTCATGCCCGAAACATCGATTCTCCTGCTCCTTGGATGCTGCCTAACCTGCTGTGCTTTTCCAGCAACACATTTTCAGCTCTGATCTCCAGCATCTGCAGTCCTCACTTTCTTCTTATATACCAGGAGCACATCTTTGGACTGTGGGAGGATACCAGAGGACTCAGAGGAAACCCATGCAGACACAGAGAGAACATGAAAACTCCACACAGTTACCCAAAGGTGGAGTCAAACCTGGGTCCCTGGTGCTGTGAGGCAGCAGTGTGAACCACTGAGCCAATGTGCCACCCATTGATTCGCAAAGCACAGAAACAGATCCTTCGGTGCAACTCATCTGCACTGACTAGATGTCCTCATCTGACCTAGTACCATTATGAAGTTGGGAGTAGGTCATGCTCAAGGACAGGAGTAAGGAGAGGCCGTTGTAAGCATTGTGATTTTGAGATTGTGATAGAGGTGGTTAGTATAAGGATCTGATTTGTTTTGCACAGGTTAACAGAGAAATGGGAGAGTTAATATTACCATTGTCTCAACTTCAGTTACAAACCTAGTGAGATGTCCATTTGTTGGTAATTACCTTCATTCCCTGATGTGAAACCTACCCCTTATAAAGAATGGTTGGATAGCTGCTGCAGTAGCCTGCTGAATGAGCTTTGAAATGTGTATTGAAAAATACTTTACTTGTCTTACATATGAAACTGATTTTCCATAAGTTTGAGTAAACTCAATTTGTCTCAGAGAGAGCTGCAATTGCTTCTCAGCTGGAGCACTGAGATGTAAAGCCATCCCATGGGAAAGGGTGAATGCAATCAGCTTTCCCCTCTAACCTTCTTTCTGAAACACCTGTGACAAATGTGGTTAAGTCTGACCTTTGTCTGATCCTTAATACTGAAAGAGTGGCAGGGAAACAGAATGTGAATAAATATAGATATTAGCAGATACCCCACGGTATTATTCTTTATAATGTAGACATGGTGCATTGTCCAATCCAAAATATATTCTTACCTCATGCACTTGATTTTATGGAGAAAAATAGAATCAAGTCTCCCTGAAACTTTTCTTATGCTTTCACTTTATCTGTGTTTGCCTTTTCTGTCTCCCTTTTTTCACTTCTTATTTATCTGTATATTTGTAATACTGCCTTCATTGTAGTCTGTATTGTTTGTCATACTTCCTCTAACCACATGTGTAAGTCTTGCTTTCACAGTCCCTCTTCTAGCCTGCCTTTATTCTTTCACCTGTATTCTCAGAATTCTTCTCATGACTTCAACGAAAATAACATATATTTATAGAATCTTTGCAATCGCGGTGCCAAAACTGCTTTACATTCAATAAAGTAGATTTGAAGTGTAGACACTATTGTAATGTAAGGCAACACAGAACAAAGAGAGGGGACCTTTATGGAGGCTTTAGGATTTTGGAAGAGACTACATCCTCTATAAAGGACCACTAGTATTAATTGCCTTTCAGGCAGGCAATTAAGTGGCTTTTCCTGGCATCTAGGACCTCAAGGCAGTCATCCCAACACAGAGTGGGTATCAAATCAGGGGCCAGTAACTCTTTTGCTCAGCAGTGTCACCACGGAGGTGGTAGTTGCAGCAGGAACGATAGCCACTGCTGAAGGCCTAAGGAGGAGATAAAGCGTGGTGGGAAGAGTTTAATAGCGTGCAGTTTTGCAGGAAAAGGGATCAGCAGCAAGGACAGGCATTATGCACCAGCTGGCTGTCCACTTCTCAATGCTGAGTCCTTTGATCATGTGCTCTGTACCTTTGAATGAATCATCCCTAAATTTTCTCTGCAAAGTCAAAATCAAGTCCTCACGGGTTTTCTTGTTGAGCTCTCTGGTAGCCCAAGGCCCAGACAACATTAAGTGAGTACCAGTGATGACAGAGTGAAATCATTATTTGCCAACAACAGGAGCTCAATAGGCACATTGACAATAGGTGAGAATTCCAACCACATGCCTTTGTACCATGGGCTTAATTTTCTCAGAGTTGGGAAAGCAGTGGGATGTTTGCATGCAACCCACTCCCCAACCTGATCAAATACTGTCCTTGCCTGCAAAAATACCATGAGAGAGGACATACAATTTCCGCTCAATTTGCACATAGTAAAATCCCCCAGAAAGCAATAAGGTAATAACCATATTACTGGAACTGGAACAATATCCACTGGAATCATAAATGCTCACCTGGGCGGCATGGTGATCTGGATTAGATTCCACCATTGGGCAACTGTCTGTGATGTTTACACATTCTCCCCCCTGTCTGCTTGGGTCTCCTCCGGGTGCTCCGATTTCCTCCCACAGTCCAAAGATGTGCAGGTTAGGTGGACTGGCCATGTTAAATTTCCCTATAGTAGCCAGCGATATGCAGGCTATTTGGGTTAGCCATGGGAAATGCAGGTTACAAGGATAAGTAGGTTGGGGGGTTCAGGGAGGGATGCTCTTCGGAGGGTTGGTGTGGACTCAATGGGGTGAATGCTTACACACCATAGGGAATCTATGACTATTGTTGGATGAAACTGACTGTAACCTCAGGTGCAGTACATGTACAGTTAAACATGCATTTTGAGAAATTTTGACCAAATTGGTTTCTCAATGGTGTACACTTACAAGGGGAATCAACACAGAAATTGTTGGTTTGATGGTGTGACTTTAAACTCACTACCTTCTCTGTAAAGCCTTATAAAAGCCTTCGGTCAGAGTAATTGAGTATTTATTGGCTCGCTTACATTAGAATGACTTTTAATCAACTTCTCTGGTCCAAGAACCTCAAACCTATTCCACCATTCAATCTCATCTATATCATAATCTCATAATCTTATTTAGCCGCCTTAGATTCAATCTCATAATGCCATTACCTTGATTGCAAGGTTTACCTATCTTGAACTGTGAGGTAGATAGTAATAGTCTTTAACAGGCCATGGACAGACTGATGGAATGAGCAGAGATATGGTGACTCCTAATGAGAAGATGTATTATAAATATAGGGGAACAGTTAACAGCGATGCAAGAACAGAGGGGACCTGAATGTAAATATGCACTAGTTGTTGAAGATCGCAGAACATTTTGAGAATGTTGTTAATAAAAAACGCAGAATTAGAGTTTTACAGTTATGATGCCCCTTCCAAAATAAGTTTAGCCACACGTTAGGAACAATGTGAAGGGACTAAAGCAGCTGCAGAAAAGATTCACAATAACGGTACCAGTAAAGTACAGTCGGTTCTACTCTGATGCATTTTCCTTCAACGCAAATTGGCTTTAACACAAATTTAGACCGTTATTTGTTGAACATGAACTTTCCTTACCTGTATTGGCTATAATGCAATTCTGGCCCCTGTAGCTTAAATGGCAGAGCTATTGCATGATTTTTTTAGAATGCAAGATTGCACGAGAACTGAGCTATCGTGTTATATCAGAACAGAGTGAATTTCACTTACATGGATAGATTTGAGAAACAGGGACTGTTCTTATTAGTGAATGCATGTTTAAGAGGAGATTTGATTGCGATGTTCAAAACCCTGAGGTCTTTGGACATAATGGATTGGGAGAAAATGTGCTCATTTGAGGAGGATCCTGAGGCGGGGACATCCGTTTAATTTCATAAAACTAGCAAAGGTACATGAGGATTTTTGTTGTTACACGTCTGGTGGGTAGAGTTTGGAATGCACTGCCTGAAAATGTGCTGGAGGCCAATTCAGCCTAGGAAAGGGAATTGGATAATTACCTGAAAAGATAAGAATTGTAATGTTGCAGAGAAAGGATGGGACTCAGCAAGTTGCTGTCGCAGATTTAAGATGAATGTGATGGTCCAAGTGGCCTCTTTCTGTGCTGTAAACTGTTCTGTGATTCTAAATGACACCTAGTTACAACAGGAGTACAGATATTGCAGTCCTTATTTCATTGTATTTACTGATTCAAGTTATTGGCCTGAATCTTTAAAATCCAGAGCTGTAAAACCTGATTTTAAGGTTGTGATGCAAAGTTGCCTGAGAAGTTTACATCTCTGATGAGCTGCATTTCTCAGGCTGCTGGGGAAGTTTCTTTCAGTACTCAAGACTTCAGCTAGATAATGCTGTTTAAGTGGTTACTTACCCTAGGTAGGCTATACATTTGATCTCTGGTATAATTCAGTAAATAACAGGATAGCTCAATTCACGGTGCCCCACACACAAACCTTATACCTCCAATAACTTCTCCCCCCCCAATCCAACCTGACCCCTTTTGAATGAACAAGACTCCCACTACACAACCCCTACCCAACACGACCTGACAACCAACCTTGACCAACTCCACTGAGCTGACCTGACTATCCCCTTGATTTCCCAAGCAAATTATCAATCCAACCTTAATTGCTTACTTTCCCAACTGAATAACCCTTGACCCAATCATGCATGCATTGACCCTCACCCAACCACGCACTCTCATTTACCCATCCATACATTTATTTAATTGCTGGTATAGTGGACAGTGAACAAGGTTACCTAAGAATACAATGGGATCTTGATCAACTGGGCCAGTGGGCTGTAGAGTGGTAAATGGAGTTTAATTCAGATAAATGTGAGGACTTGCTCAGTTAATGTTGGGACCGCTGGGGAGTCTTGTTGAACAGAGAGACCTAGGGATTCAGATATATAGGTCCTTGAAAGTGACATCACACATAGACAGGCTGGTGAAGAAGGCGTTTAGCAGGCTTACCTTCATCCATCACAGCACTGAGGACAGGAGTTGGGACGTCATGTTACAACTGTATGCAATTACTGTACAGCTGTAACATGATGTACTTTATACAATTCTGGTCAGCCTGCTATAGGGAAGGATATTTTTATCACAGGGGAAGGAATGTTTGTTGGATGTTCCAGGGTTTAGATGTTCCCAAATGAATAGGGGGTTAGGTAAAAGAGGTGGAGGAGTGGCATTGCTAATTAGGGGTAGTATCACAGCTGTAAAAAGGAAGATCGATGAGAGGGTTTGCCTTCAGAGTCAGTATGGGTGGAAGTCAGAAACAGGAAAGGAGTAGTTACTTTATTGGGAGATTTTCACAGTCTCCCCCAATAGCAACAGAGACATGGAGGAGCTGATTGAGAGACAGATTTTGGAAAGGTGCAGATGTAACAGGGGTTGTTGTTATGACTTTAACTTCCCTAATATTGATTGCAACCTCCTTAGTTCAAATTGTTTGGATGGAGCAATTTTTGTCAGGTGTGTCCAGGAAGAGGCCCTGACATATAATGTCAATAGGCCAACTAGAGGGGAGGCCATATTGGATTTGATACTTGGCAATGAATCATGCCAGGTGTCAGATCGCTTTGGTGACAGTGATCACAACTCCCTGACCTTTACTAACTACATGGAGAGGGATTGGAGAAGACGGTATGGGAAAGTATTTAATTGGGGGAGGGGGAATTACAATGCTATTAGGCAGGAACTGGGACACCTAAATTGGGAACCTAAATGTTCTCTGGGAAAATCATGACAGAAATGTGGAGGTTGTTGAGGAAGCATTTGGTGTTAGTGCTGGACGGGTTTGTTCCACTGAGGCAAGAAAGGGATGGTAGAGTGAAAGAACCTTGGGTGACAAGAAATGTGGAACATGTAGTCAAAAGGAAGAAGGGAGCCTAGTTAAGGTTGAGGTGATGAGGATTAGACAGGGCTTTAGAGGGTTATAAGGTAGCTAGGAAAGAGTGGAAGAATGGACTTTGGAGAGCTAGAAGGGGGCTTGAAAAAGCTTTAGCAGGTAGGATTAACGAAAACCCTAAGGCATTCTACACTTACGTGAGGAACAAGAGGAAGGCCAGAGTGAAGGTAGGGCCAATCAGGGAAAGTGTAGGGAACTTGGGCCTGGAGTTGGAGGAGGTAGGGGAGGTCCTTAGTGAATACTTTGCTTCAGTATTCACTACTGAGAGACACCTAGTTATTTATGAAACAGGCTAATATGCTAGAACAGGTTAATGTTAGGAAGGAGGATGTGCTTAAAATTTTGAAAAGCATAAGGATGAATGAATCCTCTGGGCCAGACGGGATATACCCTAGGTTACTACAGGAAGCGAGGGAAGAGATTGCTGCACCTTTGGCGATGATCTTTGCACCGTCACTGTCCACTGGAGTAATGGACTGTGGCAAATGTTATTCCCTTGTTCAAGAAAGGGAATAGGGATAATCCTGGAAATTACAGACCAGTCAGTCTTACGCCAGTGGTGGGCAAAGTATTGGAGAGGATTCTGAGACGCAGGATTTATGATTACTTGGAAAGTCATAGTTTGGTTAGAGATAGTCAGCATGGTATTTTGAGGGACAGGTCATGCCACACAAGCCTTATTTGATTATTTGAGAATGTGACAAAGCACATTGATGAAGGTAGAGCAGCGGATGTGGTGTACATGGATTTTAGCAAGGTGTTTGATAATGTTGCCCATGGTAGGCTCATTCAGAAAGTAAGGAGGTATGGGATACAGTGAAATTTGGCTGTCTGGATACAGAATTGGCTGGCCCATAGAAGACAGAGAGGGGTAGTCGATGAAAAGTATTCAGCCTGGAGCTTGGTGACCAGTTGGTGTTCTTCAGGGGTTGGCTCTGGGACCTCTGCTCTTTGTGATTTTTACAAATGACTTGGACGAGAAAGTGGGAGGGTGGGTTAGTATGTTTGCTATGACACGAAGGTTGGTGGAATTGTGGATAGTGTGGAAGGCTGCTGTATGTTGCAATGGGACATTGACAGGATGCAGAACTGGGCTGATAAGTGGCAGATGGAATTCAACCTGGAAAAGTGTGAAGTGTGAAGGTTGAATTTGAATGCAGATTACAGGGTTAAAGGCAGGATTATTGGCAGTGTGGAGAAACAGAGGGATCTTGCGGTTCACGCCCATAGATCCTTCAAAGTTCCCACCCAAGTTGTTAGAGTTTTTAAAAAGGTGTATGGTGTGTTGGCTTTTATTAGCAGAGGAATTGAGTTTAAGAGCCATGAGGTTATGTTGCAGCTCTATAGAGCCCTGGTTAGACCACACTTGGAATATTGTGTTCAGTTCTGGTCACCTCATTACAGGAAAGATGTGGTAGCTTTAGAGAGGGTGCAGAGGAGAATTACTAGGATGCTGCCTGGTCTGGGGGGGCATGTCTTATGAAGAAAGGTTGAGGGAGCCAGGGCTTTTCTCATAGGAGTGAAGAAGGATGAGAGGTGACTTGATTGAGGTGTACAAGATGTTGCAAGGCATAGATGGAGTGAATAGCCAGAGACCTTTTCCCAGGGTGGAAATGTTTATCATGAGGGGACATAATTTTAAGGTGATTGGGGAAAGGTTTAGGAGAGATGTCAGGGGTGGGTTCTTCACACAGAGTGTGGTGCGTGTGTCGAATACATTGCCAGCAGTCGTATAAAATCAGGTACATTAGGGACATTTAAGTGACTCTTGGATAGGTACATGGAAGATAGTACAATGAAGGGTATGTAGGTTAGTCTGATCTTAGAGTAGGATAAAAGGCTGGCACAACATTGAGGGCAGAAGGGCCTGTACTGTGCTGTACTGTTCTATGTTCTTAAACTGGAAAGGGCGCAAAAAAGACTTAAGAATGCTACCTCGAATGGAAGGTTTGAATTCTAAGGAGAGTCTGGATAGGCTGAGACTTTTTCACCTGGAGGCTGAAGGGTGACTTTGCATTAGTTTAAGAAATCATGAGGGGCATAGATAAGGTGAATAGGGAAGTTCCCAGAGTAGGGAAGTCCAAAACTAGAGGGCATAGGTTTAAGTTGAGAGGGGAAAGATTTAGAAGGGACCTAAGGGGCAACTTTTTCACACCGAGGGTGGTGCGTATATGAAACAAGTTGCCAGAGGAAATGGGAGAGTTGGGTACAGTTAAAACATTTAAAAGGCATTTGGACACGTCCATGAAAAGGAAAGGTCTAGAGGGATATGGGCCAAATGAAGCCAAATGGGGCTAATTCAGTTCAGGAAATCTGGTTGGCATGGAGGAGTTAGACCAAAGAGTCTGGTTCTGTGATGTATGACTCTATGATAGACTTGAGACTTTAAAATCATAGCTGAGATCAGCAGCTAATATCATTAAAAAAGCACTTTCTGCACTGCTTCTCTTTGCCGTGCACTTGCTGGTCTTGTGTGCTGACCTATCGCTGTTGTAGCCAGGACAAGCAACATTTCTGTCGAACCGAAGACCTGGGCCATTATTTATATTTGTTCTGAATTCAGAGATATCAATGAGTGGAAGCCATCAAGAATTAAAATAATCAGAGCTCGTAAATCGAGGACTGCGATTCAAATTAAAATCTCCCAGTTATAGGAAGACAGGAAAATTGATGAGACCCAACATTTTGAGGGATTTAGGAAGAATGAGTTAGATGCTTACACAAGCAAACAAGCAACAAAGGAAATCAATATCAATGTAGGCATTAAAGTGCCGGACAGAGATTTAATAACAAAATATTAATAAATACATTTGAAAAAAACTTATAGTATTTATTCTCTGTCATTGACTAGTATAGATTTCTTTTACTGGAGGCATTGAACGTAACTGGGTGAGATGGAGGATTCTAAGAGTAAACTCTGTACAACAAAAAATGAACATCAGCTGTCAATTTGAGATGACAACTTGTGAGAAGCAACAATGAGTCAGAAATCTGGGGAGGCATGAAAGGTAAATGCTGCAGTCTGGCCTGACTTGGATTCGGAACTTTCCCTAGCGATGTGTCTTTCTTGAATGTACATCATCGTTAGTTGATCTGGCACAGTAGCTGCCTCTAACCCTTTGTAGAATTGTATGGGCATTGCAGACAGTAAGTATTTCCAAAACCCAAGCCTGGAGATAGTTATGGGCTGTTATACAAAAATGTGCTACTGAACTTTATCTTCATCCTAATTCCCAAGGTATGTTCCAATGACAGCAGCTATCTTGAGGTTACTGGATCATCAGAGGCCCAGATGAATTGGGAATGTTACAGCTTTCAGTAAGACTATCATGGGATCTGGAACTAAGATGGCTAAATGGAGTTTAGGTATGGGTCAAGCATGATCTAATTGAGTGGAGGAGCAGGCTCAAGGGGCTAAACAGCACACTTTGGTTCCTTTGAAAACACTTACATTGACTTTTAACTGAGACCATGACATCATATACTTTAACTTTCAGTAAGTCAGGCACTATGTTCGCGTGCTTTTCCTTCACTCCTTTTTTAGAAAGTGTTGATTCATGTTAAGGCATGTTCTATTGGTGCTAAGCATCCGCCGTGTTACCCAAAGGGCAATTCTTAATGTGTGAGCTTTTGGTCCATTTTACAAAGGTAGCACCACAACCAATTCCAGCCTTACCTTATTCCATCATCCACACAAACATTCAGCTTGCTGAAAAGCAATCAGAGATGGATTCCCTTGTTAGATTTTTTTTTAAGGCATTACCTCGGGCACCAAAGCCTTTTCTTGCCCTGAACTTGGCCACAGTTGATTGATGAACAAAGATTTTGATTAAGCTCAGTATCTTGCTTTTCTGAATGCATTAATTTCACACTATCTAATATATTCATCTATGTATTAATTACAGAAGTTGAAAGCCGCATTAAACAAATGAACTCCAGTAATCCAGTCAAAATGCACAATGTATCCTAATCTTTGTTACATGCTGGAGTAGACAAAAGAAAACAAGAAAAGCCTGCATTGATATAGATGGTTTTAATACTTTGGGATGTCCCAAAAGTGCCTCACAGTAAATGAGACTTAGTCACTGCTGTAATACAAGTAGCTGGAAGCATTTAAACCTACAACATATGATAGGAATCTCATAAGAGGAAAGTCTTAAGGGTTTTATCAACCTCCTATGGACCTAAAAAATAGTCCTAGTGCCTTGAGACATAACAATCTGCTTTACGTATTAAAGTATGAACAGACACAAATCTGTTTCCACTGCTCCAGCTTGCATTTTACTGTGGTTTGCTTGGTCAGTGCTTGCAAAAGTGGAAGATTGAATTGAATTTAATGTCCACTGGTATTCATGGCTTTTCACTTTTGCAAGGGAATAACACTTCAAGTTTAACCATCTTGAGAGGTTAGTTGTTTTGAGATGTAAGATAATGGGCTGAGTCATACCATATTTTGGCAAAGTGGCATTGTCAAGTTTCATGGAAGGTTTCTGTCTGCAAGGCCTAATGGGTTTTCTTACGCTATTGTCTCAAACTTACCTCATTGATGACATGTCATGTCTATGGTGCCTCTCTTGTCTGGAGATAGCTGATTCTCCCACTCACCATGCCCAGGAATACTCATACGTAAAAACGGGGACTGCAGATGCTGGAAACCAGAGTCTAGATTAGAGTGGTGCTGGAAAAGCATAGCAGGTCAGGCAGCATCCGAGGACCAGGAAAATCGACATTTTGGGCAAAAGCCCTTCCATCAGGAATAGAACATCCAGAAGTACTCATCCCTACTGGGATCCCCAGTACCAGCGCCATATTTAACAGGCCCTTTTGCACCTGGTCAAACAAGGTCAATCCACACCTGCCCTTCATGGTTTGTGATATTTGTCCTGGGCATGGCAGTTAAAGGGAAATTAACACCTTGATTTACAGACTGGAACTTGGAGGTCCTGGTGGAAGGTGTGGTTCAGAAAGCGACATCCACAACACCAATAGAAGAGTCCCTAATAAGGATATCAGCCATCTGGAGCAGTGCCCAGAATTATAGAAAGAAAATCAGTGACTTTCCCTGCCCTGCCAATGTAATTGGCATCATTTTCTTTCTGCTACCTCACACTCACTCTATCTCTGCTACTCCACACACTTCCCAAAGGTCACACACTTCCACTTTCAATATTGCATACAACATTCCCTTACCCTCCTTACCACTGCCAATTCCCCCACATCACTAACTGCTGTTAGTGCTGCTGTGCTGCCTACTCACTCACTGTGGGCACCTCACCAACTATACTATAGCTAACAGCTGCACCACCCACTTTTATCTCACCCACTCTGTCCATTTCTCTCATTTCCGAAGAAGTTAGCCCACAATAGGGCAGGAAGAGCCAAGATGAATGGTGGGATACCTGACATTTAGCTCCCCTATCACTATGAGGCCACGATCCTAACCTTAACCATCCCAAGCAACCCAAATGACCATGCCTGAGCCCCTCAACTGATATTGGAGGCTGCCCTTGACTTACTGTGCTAGTCCCTCGGACTGAAGGTGTCTCCATTGACTTGACTGAAGACTTCTTTCCTTAGACTTTGAGGCACAGTCTTTTGCTTGAAGCACTTGCAATGTGTTTGTCTCACAGGCTGCTGGTACATGGTGTAGGTATGAGATTGGCATAGCAAGAGACCTTACAGCAATACGTCAACCTCCTTGACTTATGACTGCTGACAACTGTGTCAAGCTTCCTGGCTTTGTATCTGTGCTATAAAGTGAGTTAAGACAGGTGTACTGTGAGCTCTGACCGAGGGGACCAGGTAGGTGCTAAGTGACTGAGAACTAAGAAGGCAAGAAAGCATTCCTAACCCTCAGATGCAACTTGGCCCGAACCGTGGGCTGGGTACCTTTCCTTGCATGTAACTGCTCTGTACGTGAAGTACCCTTGTTGCAGCATCCCAATGATAATTGTCAGTGTGCTCCAAAGTACATCATTTAACTGCAGAAATGAATTAGAGAGGTACCATGATGGTGCGAAGAAGCTGATGTATTGGATTATGGTGTCTGCAGACTCAGGAGTGCACATGCAGCCGCTGGCTGTGGAATGTGCCCTGAGATGTTAGTGGCAGGTGTCCAATGTGTTGGTCTGGAGGAGCAAATGGTGAGCTTGAGTCACCAGGCGCCTACTCTGACTTTCAAGCTGGGAATTTTTGGCACCCAGTTTCAATCCATAGAGTGGTAGAATAGGAGAGTACCTATGAATGAGGTAAGATCAAGTAATAATGAGGGTGATAAGAGTGATAATCCATGTTACTAGCGTGAATCTCATCTTGAACTGTAACTTAGTTGGAAAATACAACTTATTACTCCGAACATTTAGGAAGTCCTTACTCCAATTCTCATGCACATTTCTTGCCATGTCCTGTGTTATTTGGGAGCAGGAGAGATTCCATCCAAAGTGTAGGTTTCAGTGAATGCTCAATTGCACTTCTTCAATCCAACACCAAACCTTGTGCTGAAACCAAACTCCAGCAGCATTCAAGGCAATGGACCTGGTGCAGGAAAGTGGGACTAGTATAGGTAGAAATGTTGCTTTCGGTAGTATAGACTCGGTGGGCCAAAGGGCCTCTTCTGTTACCACATGATTCTACCATAACAGATGGTATGGTACAGATACAGTATTTTGCCTGACCCATAACATGTGAATATGATGGAAGAAAAATCGTTTTAAAATACCTGCTAGATCCTAGGTTTAAGAGATTGAGACAATAAATTTAAATTGTTGAAGAATGCAGTGTAAATTTCAAAGACCAGCACAGATGCTGTTATCAAAGCCTGAGCAGTTCTTCAAGGTGATGATATTGATGAAGACTTTGGGGTATATTTTTTTTGGTGTGTAAATATAAAGAATTTTATAGAGTCATAGAGATGTACAGCATGGAAACAGACCCTTCGGTACAACCCATCCATGCCAACCAGATATCCCAACCCAATCTAATCCCACCTGCCACCACCCGGCCCATATCCCTCCAAACCTTTCCTATTCATATACCCATTCAAATGCCTCTTAAAATTTGCAGTTGTATCAGCCTCCACCACTTCCTCTGGCAGCTCATTCCATACACGTACCACTCTCTGCGTGAAAAAGTTGCCCCTTAGGTCTTTTTTATATCTTTCCCCTCTCACCCTAAACCTATGCCCTCTAGTTCTGGACTCCCCCACCCCAGGGAAAAGACTTTGCCTATTTACCCTATCCATGCCCCTCATAATTTTGTAAACCTCTATAAGGTCACCCCTCAGCCTCCGACGCTCCAGCCTGTTCAGCCTCTCCCAATAGCTCAAATCTCCAATACTGGCAACATCCTTGTAAATCTTTTCTGAACCCTTTCAAGTTTCACAACATCTTTCCGATAGGAAGGAGACCAGAATTGCACGCAATATTCCAACAGTGGCCTGACCAATGTCCTGTACAGCCGCAACATGACGTCCCAACTCCTGTACTCAATACCCTGACGAATAAAGGAAAGCATACCAAACACCTTCTTCACTATGCTATCTACCTGTGACTCCATTTTCAAGGAGCTATGATCCTGCACTCCAAGGTCTCTTTGTTCAGCAACACTTGCTAGGACCTTACCATTAGTGTATAAGTCCTGCTAAGACTTGCTTTCCCAAAATGCAGCACCTCACATTTATCTGAATTAAACTCCATCTGCCACTTCTCAGCCCATTGACCCACCAGGTCAAGATCCTGTTGTAATCTGAGATAACCCTCTTTGCTGTCCACGACACCTCCAATTTTGATGTCATCTGCAAACTTACTAACTGTATCTCTTATGCTTGCATCCAAATCATTTAGGTAAATGACAAAAAGTAGAGGACCCAGCACTGATCCTTGTGGCACTCCACCGATCAGTTTTCTTGGATAAACTGACATTAATTTATAAATATGTTTTTACATCTATTATAAACCAAAGATAGTTTCGCAAACACATTTTCCATTAAATCTGTTACACAGTGACTTTAGTAAGTCAAAGGATTCTGGATGAGAGCTGCCAGTGATTTGGCAGAATAAAAGATGTGTCACAATAAAGCTTTTTACAATATTTAAATCATGTCACAGATAATCTCACAAATATTATCTTCAGAAAAACGGCTTTTCCAACAACAATGACATTTTACATTTATTAACAAGTTTATAGATCCACTTGAACCATAAATGTAGTGTTTATCATGGCATTAAAACTCACTTCTTTCACCATAGGAGTAGCTCATACTCTGGAAGATGACTTATAGAAAATAGAACGTTACAGCGTAATACAGGCCCTTGGCCCTCGATGGTTCCACAATCTGAAGTCTAACATACACTATTCAGTTCTAATCCATATGCCTATCCAATGGCCACTTAAATGCCCTTAAAGTTAGTGAGCCTACTACTGTTGCAGGCAGTGCATTCCACACCCCTACTACTCTGAGTGAAGAAACTACCTCTGACATCTGTACTATATCTATCACCACGCAATTTAAAGCTACATCCCCTCGTGCTAACCATCACCATCCGAGGAAAAAGGCTGTCACTGTACAACTTCTCTAACCCTCTGATTATCTTATATGTCTCAATTAAGTCACCTCTCAACCTTCTCTCTCACGAAAACAGTCTCAGGACCCTCAGTCATTCCTTGTAAGACCTTCCCTCCATACCAGGCAAATTCCTAGTAAATCTCCTCCAAAGCTTCCACATCCTACCTACAATGCCATGACCAGAATATTCCCAAGTGCGGCCACACCAGGGTTTTGTACAACTGCAGCTTGACCTCATAGTTCCGAAACTCAATCCCTCTACCAATAAAAATGTAGTGTAATCTTTACCTAGTACTGTTGGGATTGACTAGGAAATGAATGTCTGTGCATGTGGTAAAAGACATCTTTTTAAAAAGATTTTCTGGCCAATTACAAAATGTGAGAAGCTGCAATCATAAATAAAAAGGACAATAGGTGTAAAGAAGTGATTAATGCATTAGACATTAATGAGCAATTCACTTGACCTGCATTTCTACCTCAGAGTTAAGATTAGAGTGGTGCTGGAAAAGTGCAGCAGGTCAGGCAGCATCTGAGGAATCCTGATGAAGGGCTTTTGGTCGAAACGTCGATTTTCCTGCTCCTCGGAAGCTGCTGGACCTGCTGTGCTTTTCCAGCACCACTCTAATCTTGACTCTGATCTTCAGTATCTGCAGTTCTCATTTTTTCGCCTGCATTTCTACCTGCCTATATAGGAATGGTGACAATGAAATGTCAGAGTCATTTTGGTACAGTGATGGCATTGTCCTGTATCAGTCAGAAAATCTGGAGACATGGGGTGACACTTCAGTGCAGTATTGAGAGAATATCTCTCTGATAGAGGAGTCAACTTAGAGACCAGATATAAAACTGTCTGTCTTCTTAACAAGAGATAAAAGATTCCATAGCAAACTTCAAAGAAAAGCAGTATCCTGGCTAATACATATCCCTCAAATAACCAGAGTATTTAGTCATTTCTGCTTATGGTCTGTAATTGTCAATATTGCTGACTTGAAAATCATAGTAATTCAGAAATACTTTATCACAGGGCACAATTGTTTTGATGCCTCTTATTGAAATTTTTTGAAGACTGTTTGGTTTTCCAGATTCCTTTCTCATGTGCACGTAGCCATGGATTAAGTGATGTAGTCATCTTGAAGTTGTAACAAACAATACCTTCAGTATTTGTGTGAGTTGCACAGTAGCAGAATTGGAAGCATTCATTAATGTCCTTAATTGTAATCAAACCTCCATCAAACTTAATACAACATTACACAGGGAAGGCATAAATTTCCTCAACACCAAAGTATTTAAATTGGCATAGAACAACAGGTGAATATTAGCACAGATTTTTTAAAACAACTACAACATGCTTCTCTCCACAAAATATCATCACTACAAGCCTTCCATAGACTGGCAGGTCACTGCTAGTGTTTCAGTCATCCATACAGAATGCTGGAACATTTTACCTAGGCAGTTACTATCCTTTTTACTACATCTCATATTGCAATCTCAGACTATATCTAATGGTTGACAGTATTCATCACAATAGTATTCACTACATTTTCCCCATACAGTAGCTCCTGAAATTATGTAGTATTAAACAAGTGATTCTACAATTATTTGCAATGAATTAATTACCTCAGTGATTTCAATTGTTCCTGGCCTCTAGTTAGTTGGATATTCCTTTATTGACAGTTTGAATCTGTTCCCTCACCTTTGCTGTCTCAATCTTCCACCTTTGCAGATTTTTCACGTGCAGCCTCCCTTTTGCCTTAACACGCAGTTCCCTCTCCTCCCCACCACCTTCCTTCTCCAATATCCCTTTGTATCCTGCTTTCCCACACCTCTGTGTAGATTCCTTCTCCTCCTCACCTCTCCTACATCCTCTTTCTAACCAACCTTTTGTAGCATCCTTCTTCCCATCTATCATGCTAAAACCATAGCCCGAGTGTTCAGCAAAAGCTAAAGCTCTGTAAAAGCTCAGTCAAAAGGCATTGCCCCTAGTAAAAGCCCTGGCAAAAGGCATGCCCCAGATCCCCCCTGGGGTCTGGCTTCCTTAGCAATTTCCTCATCACCATCACTTGCTTATTAATTGCTCACTGCTCCTCCAGTCAGAGTTTTTTTTCCCATATGTGCTGTTGTGAGGCTTACTGGAGAACATATCAGCAGCAAACATGAAAGAGAACCAACCTGTGACTGGAGGGACAGCCCCTCACTGATTCACTCCATTCCACTAACTTGTCTCCCATGGTCACCCACGCGATTGACTTTTCCAGGCCTTTTGGGGGTCAAACTTGGTTAGTGTCCCCTCATATTTTGAGTCCTACTACATTGGCTGTTAAGTACTATGCATATTGTGAGGTTCTTTCTCCATCACGGCCACCCACTTACCAAGCTGTCGTGAGATCATCTCAGGAATTCCATTCTAATACTTTGACACTTTACAAGTGTCAAAAGGTAATAAATTTCACAACAGTAAATGGGAAAAGTGAAGCTTTTAAAACCAAGCTTTCTACACTTGAAATCTAGAGCTGTCGTAGTCAAAAGACATGACGAGGTCAAAAATGGATGGGTTTCTATGAAACTACAAATGCTCACAGATATTTGAGCTTACCCTTAAGTGTCGTAATGTAGCATTTAGATTGTAACATCAGTAAAACTTGATGTAAAGTTAAGAGCTTTGATTCCTTTTCATCCTCTCTAATTATTCATTTTTCATTTCAGTGAAGGGAACCAGAGTACTGGCAACTGGAGGGGCTTCCTCAAACCCAGATATACTAAAGGTAGGGGGAGATCTACCATTATCACATTACTCTCTGCTTTGAGATAATCTCAGTACAATAATCAGTTGATGGCAGAGGAGGATAAATGAGTCGCTATTTCCACCTCCTGAGTTAATCTGCTCCCTGCTTAATATCTAATAATTATCCTTCATCGCAACTAGATCAAACCCAATTAAGGCTGTCAATTCTGGTGCACAATGTAATTAACATATGAAGACGTAATATCATCTGTGGCTGTGTGTGTATAGCTGGCCAGATAGAAAAGTGAAATTTAAAAGCAATCCATTGTGATTATTTTACTAACTACTAATTTCCTCATGAACTTCAAAAATATAAACAACTTTAATCCTTTGCAGGTAAATCTAAAATTCAACATCCGGGCCCCTATACCTCTTCCTCTCTGCTGCTAGCTGGTCTCTGTTCCGGTGTTAGTAAACCTTCAGATTTAGGTCTTGTAGCCAGCAAGGACCTGAGCTCTCATTTCAGGTCCCTAAGAAGTGAATCTCGTTAGAAAGTGTAACAATTTAAAAGCAAAAAGTTGTAAGTACTGGGAATTTAAGACAAATGCTAAAAAGGCACAGGACAGTCAGAAACCGTGTAGAGGAGTATGGTCATGTCATGGTTATGTTAGCTGAACCAGAAACCTGGAGGATGTGCTATGGCCGACAGTGTATTATGTGGGGAAATGTGAACTTGTTCCCTTTGGCAGGATGAATAAAAAAGTAGTGTTTTATTTGAATGGAAGGAGACTGGGTCTCGTAGTACATGAATCACAGAATGTTAGTATGCAAGTACAGCAAGTGATTAGGAAAGCAATTGTGATATTGGTGTTGATTGTCACGAGAGTTATGTTTATAAGGAAGTTGCTACAGCTGTACATTGCCTTAGGTAGATCACATCTGTGTACATGTTTGCTCTCCCTACTGAAGAAAGGATATCATTTCATTAGACGCAGTTCAGAGAAGATTTATCCAACTGAGTCTTGGAAAGAAGAAGTTATAGAAAGAGAGTCATACTATGTAGAAACAGGCCCTTAGGTCCATGATCTCTATGCTAATCAACAAACACCAAATTACACTAATCCCATTTACCTATACTTGGTCCATTGCCTATGATGGCCCTATCTTTTGAAGAAAGATGGATCAGGTTGGGGTCTTTATCCATTGGAGGTCAGAAGCATGACAGACGATCTGAATTTTATCAAAAATCATTTTAAGTATAAGTTTTGGCTAGTTATCATGAAGGTTTTTTCTTCACGAGTTTGCATGAGTTTTCTCATACTATTCTCTGCAGCTTGCCTCATTAGCTATTCACCATACCACTACAGTGTCCTGTTTCTGCTAAATTCTCTCTTGCCAATGGCAGAAGTATGTGCCTCTGCCAGGACCTTCCAGGAGTCCCAGCACTGGAGCTATTTCTAAAGCTCAGTCATGCACCAGGTCATGCCTTGAGAGACAGGGTTGCTCTTCACAGTGCTCGTAGTAGGACTGGCACCAAAGAAAAAGCTTCTGAGGTCACATGGGTGGCATAGTTGACATTTCATTGTTTTTGTAAGTGCACATTCATCACTGCAATGCTAGTTAAGAACAAAGCTGCAGTTACTCATTGTTAGTGTCACCCATTCTTAGAACCCTATGTCAGGGAGTACTACTCTTTCCTCACTGCCCCAATGTGTTCTTTCTTCATTGTTCAATATGAGACCATTGCATACTGGAGTGTCTTCAAACAGTTGAAAACATTCACTTTTGTTCAGCAAGAGCAAAAGCAAAAAAGAAAACAAAAGCTACTTGTGCTTCTGGGGAACAGACAGGAGCTGCATGCCTCTTGGCCATAAAACCATAAAATATAGGAACAGCTCTGTCATTTGATCATGGCTGATATGTTTCTCAACCCCATTCTCCTGCCTTCTCCCCGTAACTCTTGATCCCCCCACTAATCAAGAACCTAGCTATCTCTGTCTTAAATGCACTCAATGACTTGGCCTCCACAGCCCTCTGCAGCAATGAGTTCCACAGATTAACCACCCACTGGCTGAAGAAGTTCCTCCTCATCACAGTTCTAAAGGGTTGTTCCTGCACTCTGACGGTGTGCCCTCGAGTTCTAGTCTCTCCTGCGAGCAGAAATATTATCTCCACATCCACTCTATCCTGGCCTCTCAGTATTCTGTACATTTCAGTCAGGTCCCCCCTCATCCTCCTAAACTCCATTGAATACAAACTCAGAGACCTCAACTGCTCCTCATATGACAAGCCCTTCATCCCTGGGATCATTCTTGTAAACATTGTCTGAAATACCCTCCAAGGCCAGAGCATCCTTCCTGAGATATGGAGCGCAACACTGCTCACAATATTCCAAATGCAGTCTGACCAGAGCCTTTTACAGCCTTAGCAGTACATCTCTGTTCTTGTATTCTAGCCATCTTGAAATGAATGCTAACATTGCATTTGCTTTTCTAACTGCCAAATGAACCTGCATGTTAATCTTAAGAGAATCCTGAACTAGGACTCCCAAGTCCTTTTCTGCTTCAGATTTTCGAAGCCTTTCTTCATTTAGAAAATAGTCTTCTCCTCTATTTTACCTACCAAAGTACATAACTTTACACTTTCTCAAATTGTATTCCATCTATCACTTCTGTGCCTACTCTCCTAGCCTGTCCAAGCCCTTCTGCAGCCTCACCACTTCCTTCACACTAGCTGTCCTTTCACCTATCTTTGTGTCGTTCGCAGACTGGGCAACAATGCCTTCAGTTCCTTTATCTAGGTCATTAATGTATAACATGAATAGTTGTGGTCCCAATGCTGAGCCCTGCAGAACTCCACTATTCACCGGCTGCCATCCTGAAAAAGACCCCTTTATCCCTATTCTCTGCCTTCTGCCAATCAGCCAATCCTCTATCCTCTATCCTTGCCCCTAACACCATGGGCTCATATCGTGTTTATCAGCCTACTGTGCAGCACTTTGTCAAACGCCTTCTGGAACTCCAAATAGATCATGCTCACTAGCTCTCCTTTGTCTAACTTGCTCACTAGCTCCTCAAAGAACTGTAACAGTTCAGTTTGTCAGGCATGGCCTCCCCTTGACGAAGCTGGACTGGTTAAACCCTATTTTACCATGCACTCCTTCCAAGTACTCTGTAATGTCATCTTTAATAATGGACTCTAAAATCTTACCAACAACTGAGGTCCATTAACCAGCCAATGGTTTCTTGTCTTCTGCTTCCCTTCCTTCTTAAGCAGGGGCGTTACATCAGCCAATGTCCATTGTTCCTAACACCACCAATGTCTCCACAATCTCCACAGCTATCTCCTTCAGAACTCTGGGCTGTAGTCCATCTGGTCTGAGTGATTTAGCCACCTTCAGACCTTTCAGCTGCCCTAGCTCCTTCTCCTTAGTGATGCCACTACACTCACCTTTGCTCCTGATTCTCTTGAAGTTCTGATGTGCTGCTGGTGTCTTCCACTGGGAAAACTGATGCAAAGCACCTATTCCGTTCCTCCGCCATTTCATTGTTCACCATTGTTACTTCTCCAGCCTCATTTCCTAGTGGTTCAATGTCCATTCACACCTCGGTCTTATTGTTTAGATATCTAAAAATAATTGCAATCTTCCTTCATATTAATAGCTAGATTATTCTTATATTTCATCTCTCTTCTTCTTGCTTTTTTATTTATCCTCTGCTGGTTTTTAAAGGTTTCCCAACCCTCTATCTTCTCATGTTTCTTCACCATATTGTATGCTTTCTCTTTGCCTCTATGCTGTCCCTGAATTCCCTTGGTAGCCATGGTTGCCTTGTCCTCCCCTCAGAATGTTTCCTGTTCCTTGGTATGAATTTTTGCTGTGCCTCCTGAATTACCCCAGAAACTCCTGCCAGTATTGCTCCACTATCTTCCCTGCTAGGTTCCCCTTCCAATCAACTCTGACTTTTCCTCATATCTTTGGAGTTACCTCTACTCAAGTATAATATCACTGGGACTTTTTTCACTGGAGCATTGGAGGTTGGGAAGCGACCTGATAGAAGTTTATAAAATAATGAGGCAGAGAGATGGTTGTTGTCTTTTCTCTAGATTAGGGGATTTCAAGATTAGGGGCACATTTTTAAGGTGAGAGGAGGGAGATTTAAAAAAAAAGAAATGAGGGGCAAATATTTTACACAGAGGGTGGTTTACATGTGGAATGAACTCCCTGAGGAAGTGGTGACTGTGAGTACAATTGCAATGTTGAAAAGACACTTGGATTAGTACATGCATTGGAAGGGTTTGGAGGGATTTGTAAGCCGGGGCAGGCAAGTGGAACTAGTTTAGTTTGGGATTGTTTTCAGCATGAACTAGTTGGACTGAAGGTCTGTTGCCAAGCTGTATGACTCTATGTTCCCGCACACCTCTTTGAATTAGGACTTAATCAGTATAACCTCCTGAGTCCTGGCCCTCCAGTTTCATCTTGCCAACCACATGTTCACTGACCCCTCAAAACCCCCCCTCCCACCATCAGGCAATTGTCACTGTCAATAACAACCTCACCCTCAGTTATCCAAGTCCTCCAATGCACTATCACCTCACCCCTTACAGGCAGAGTTTTCTCCTTTATAATTATTGTCCACTCTGCATCCCAGCATGCTGTCTCCATTCCCCAGAACCGACTTCCCCAATTTCCCTACCACAGCAGTACTGACCCCATAACACTGCTTAACTTTCATGGAGCTGACCACCAGGACTGACCATGATCCATCTCCTGACTAACTTGGGCTAACTACTCGCTTGATGGAAGACCGGAGTCCTCATTGATCTTCACGCAACTTCCTGATTGACATCCTGTGACTCTCTAGATGATTCCACTGGACCTTCTGGACTGACCTTGGTCCAATCCCAAATGTAGTAACATGGATCTTCTGTTCCCTAAACAGACCAAGTGGTCAACAGACTATGGTCAAGCCCCTGGGTTGATTTTGGAGACTACCCCTGACGTACTGTGCCAAGATCCCCTGATTGAAGGCTGTCTCCTTTAGCCTGACGGAGGACTACTGTCCCAAGACTTTAAGACATGGCCAGTTTGCTGAAGCAAATACAGTGTGTTTGCTGCTTCACATTGGCACGTGGTGCAGGTGTGAGATTAACATAGCACCGTGGAGTACAACAACATGTCCACCCCTTGACGGTTCTCTACTTGACAACCATGACAAACTGCCTGCTTTATGTTTGTTTTAAACAAAAGGCAGAAGGACTCAGCCTTTAAGCTCTGGCTGAGAAGACAAAACACCAAAAGGTAAGACAAGGCAGAGATGCTGTGCGCATCTAAGGAGGCAGAATTCTGTATTCACTAAGAGAGCAAGTGAGGAGCTCTAAGATGCATTCTGAGTGAATCCATGAAATGGGTGCCTGTCCCAGTGCACAAATATTCTGACAACAGAATTACAATGCAAGGGGCCATTGCGCTCCAAAGTGCAGCATTAAAGTGGAGAACTGTATTGTATGTGGATTGGAAATAATGACAAAGTGAGGCTGTTACCTGTCGAAAGCAAACCTCATTGGACAGGCTTTGCAGGTGGTTGATGTTTATGAAGCTGACCTGAGAAGTTGTGGACTGCTGTCCCGAGACACAAGTGGAAAGCCAGAGTTGCCAGGTTACCCCATCTGACTTTCATGCCAGAAATTGTTGCTGTCTAGTTTCTATGTGGCACGTGAGAGACTAGGAAACTGTATATCAATGAGGGGAGATTAGGTAATAATAACATACTAGTTCATGCAAATGGATGTTTATGGGCCTTTCGCCATTCACTAGAGAAGTTCCCATCTTGTCATTCAAAACCTAGTTGCTGAATCAGACTTTTGTTTTGCGGACATCACAAATCTTATTTTACCGATCTTACTATACTTTCCCAACTAACGCATTGTTATTCGGGGCTGGGATGATTGTGCCCATAAAACCCTGAAGAGATTTGATAGCTTAGAGACTGAGAATCTGTAAAGCTGATGGCACGAAGTATTGAAGTGATAAGTGAAGTTAGAAGCAGGAGAACAGAAGATGAGTACCAGCTAAACTCAGAATGCAAAACAGTGTCATAATGACAAAGTTTAGGTCACTCTGCCTGAATATCTGAACTGCAGATTGGCTGAGGTGGATTAGACTGTGTTTTTAAATGCATGATTGGACATGGATTGTCTTCAAATAATTGCTGTATAGTTTATAGCAACTCTCCATTTCTTCAGGACTCAGAAGCCTTCCTAATGGAATCATATTAAACCATAAGACTATAAAATGAAAGAGCAGAAGTAGGTCCTTCAGCCAATCAAGTTGGCTCAAAGAGATCATGGCTTATCCTCAACTCAACTTTTCTGACTTTTCCTCGTACACCTTCTTTCCCTTACATTCTGGCCATCTCAGCCTTGAATAAGCATCGACAACGATCTGGCAAAATTCCACAGAATCACTATCGTCTGAAAGAAGAAATCCCTTCTCACCTCTAACTCTGATATTGTGACCTCTGATCCTGGAATCTCCCACAAAGGGAAACAACCTTTCCATATCTACGCTGTCAAGCAATCTAAAAATCTTACAGAATTCCATAAGGTCTCCTTTCACTTTTCTAAATTCCAGTAGATACTACTGCAACCTAATCAACCTTTTCTCATGAGACAATCCCACCATACACGGAATTACCCTCAGGAATGGTGGGGTGGCACAGTGGCACTGCTGCCTCAACGCCAGAGAACTGGGTTCAATTCCCACCTCGGGCAACTGTCCTGTGTGGAGTTCGTACATTCTCCCCGTGTCTGCGTGGATTTCCTCCGAGTGCTCCGGTTTCCTCCCACAGTCACAAAGATGTGCAGGTTAAGTGAATTGGCCATGCTAAATTGCCCATGCTAAATTGCCCATAGTGTTAGGTGAAGGGGTAAATGTAGAGGAATGGGTCTGGGTGGGTTGCTCTTCGGATGGTCGGTGTGGACTTGTTGGGCTGAAGGGCCTGTTTCCACATTGTAAGTAATCTCACCTGAACCTTCTCTGGACTGCTCCAATGCCATTACAACTTTCCTTAGATAAGGAGACCTAAACTGTTCACAGTATTTCAGATGTGGGCCGAATGAACTATTCCTGTTCCACAGGAAATGGGGGAAAGGGTTTTTTTTCAGGTTGGCAACCTGTGAGCAGTGGGGATCAGTGCTGGGACCACAACTGTTTACTAAATATATTAATGACTTGGAGGAAGGAAGTGAATGTATTGTGGCCAAATTTTCATCTGACACAAAAATAGGTGGAAAGACAGGTTGGGGGTGGGATACAAGCAGTTTACAGATTAATATTGAGAGGTTAAGTAAGTGGACAATAAGTTGGCAAATGAAATATAATGTGGGAAAATGGGATATTGTTCATTTTGGAAGGGAAAACAAAAGAACAGAATATTATTTAAATGAGGAAAAACTGCAGAAATCTGCAAGACAAAGGAATTTGGGATATTTGTACATGAAAGACAGAAAGTGAGCACCCAGCTGTAGCTGGTAATCAGGAAGGCTAATGGAATGTTGGCCCTTATTTCAAGAGGGTTGGACTATAAGACTCGGGAAGTCTTACTGCAACTGTACAAGGTGCTGGTGAGAACACATCTGGAGCATTGCGAACAGTTTTGGACCCCTTATTTAAGGAAAGATATCATTTCATTGCAGGCAGTTCAGATAAGGTTAATTAAGATTATCACAGATAGAGTCATAGAGTCATAGAGATGTACAGCATGGAAACAGAACCTTCAGTTCAACTCGTCCATGTCGACCAGATATCCCAACCCAATTTAGTCCCACCTGCCAGCACCTGGCCCATATCCCTCCAAACCTTTCTTATTCATATACCTATCCAAATGCCTCTTAAATGTTGCAATTGTACCAGCCTCCACCACATCCTCTAGCAGCTCATTCCATACACGTACCACCCTCTGCATGAAAAAGTTGCCCCTTAGGTCTCTTTTATATCTTTCCCCTCTCACCCTAAACCTATGCCCTCTAGTTCTGGACTCCCTGATCCCAGGGAAAAGACTTTGTCTATTTATCCTATTCATGTCCCTCATAATTTTGTAAACCTCTATAAGGTCACCCCTCAGCCCCCGACGCTCCAGGGAAAACAGCCCCAGCCTGTTCAGCCTCTCCCTGTAGCTTAGATCCTCCAACCCTGGCAACATCCTTGTAAATCTTTTCTGAACCCTTTCAAGTTTCACAACATCTTTCCGATAGGAAGGAGATCAGAATTGCACACAATATTCCAACAGTGGCCTGACCAATGTCCTGTACAGCCGCAACATGACCTCCCAACTCCTAAACTCAATACTCTGACCAATAAAGGAAAGCATACCAAACGCCTTCTTCACTCTCCTATCTACCTGCGACTCCACTTTCAAGGAGCGATGAACCTGCACTCCAAGGTCTCTTTGTTCAGCAACACACCCAAGGACCTTATCATTACGTGTATAAGTCCTGCTAAGATTTGCTTTCCCAAAATGCAGCACCTCACATTTATCTGAATTAAACTCCATCTGCCACTTCTCAGCCCATTGTCCCATCTGATCCAGATCCTGTTGTAATCTGAGGTAACCCTCTTTGCTGTCCACTACACCTCCAATTTTGGTGTCATCGGCAAACTTATTAACTGTACGTCTTATGCTCGCATCCAAATCATTTATGTAAATGGAAAAAAGTAGAGGGCCCAGCACCGATCCTTGTGGCACTCCACTGGTCACAGGCCTCCAGTCTGAAAAACAACCCTCCACCACCACCCTCTGTCTTCTACCTTTGAGCCAGTTCTATATCCAAGTGGCTAGTTCTCCCTGTATTTCATGAGATCTAACCTTGCTAATCAGTCTCCCATGGAGAACCTTGTCGATCGATATGAAGGGATTGTCTTCTGAGCAAAAGCTGAACAGGATGGAACTCTACTCCCTGGAGCTTTGAAGAATGAGAGATAATTTCATTGAAATATGTAAGAATCTTAAGGAGCTTGACAAAGTAGGTGCTGAGAGGATGTTTGGGAGAGTTTGGGACCAGAGGGCATAATTCCAGAATAAAAGAGCACCAATTTAAGACTGAGGTGAGGAGGAATTTCTTGTCTCAGGGGGTTGCAAGTCTGTAGAACTCCTTGCCACAGAGAGCTGGAGGGGCAGAGTCCTTGTATATTTAAGGTTAAGGATGGAGAGATTCTTGATCAGTTGGGGAATCAAGGATTACAGAGCAAAGGCAAGAAAGTGTACACGAGGAGTGTTGAATCAGCCATGATCCTGTTGAATGGTGGAGCAGCCTCGATGTGCCATAAAGCCTACATCTATTCCTTTTTTTAATGGTCGTATGATATGGGCTGACTAGTGCCTTCTATAGTTTTAGCAAAACATACTTTTATATTCTATTCCCTTTGAAATTAAGACCGATAGTCTATTTGCTAGTCTGTCTGCCTCTGTGTATGTAGGGATTGGTTTATAAAGTAGTTAGAGATTTAACTTTGTTATGGACCAGACCAGCCCCTCAAAATATATTAAGAAGATAGCCTAGACCCTATGTTTTTCACATTTTAAAGGTAAATCTGAGATGCTTTGTTCCAGATGCAATTCGATTCATCAAACAACTTCATATTAAGAAAAATACAATTTTTCAAATGCTATAGTTAAAATATAACAAAAGAAAGAGAAACTGGGAATAATAACTCAATTGGAAAACTCAACAGAATAATAGATTATTTTACAACAAAGTGTAACTGTTCCAATATAGTAACATCCCATAAACACAGCCTTGGCAAAAGGCAAATTCAGAAAGCATGCAACTCCAGCAGCCCAGGAGGAAAGTCATTCACAGAAATTGCAGCAAGAGTGTAGCAGCCAGGAGAGATCCAGAGAAATCCCAGAGAGAGTGTAGCAGCCAGGAGAGATTCACTGCCTTCGAAGCCTGCAAACCTGCTGAATCCCCAGCAACAATTGCTGTAAGCTCAAATTAAAGATCCTGGTTTTGTGGATGGGAGCTTGACCTCACCCCTTCAGTCTGCTTCTATTGTTCCAAGACATAAAAAATCCCAAGCCCTCACAAGTTGTTTTATCTTCTCATAGCCTACCCTTGGTACCTATCTCCCAATCTCACTCTAAAAGAAATCAGGACAAAATACACCACTTAAAGCCACAGCATCGCCACAACTAGTACAGTTATATATTGACAGTTCATAATTGCTTGCCTGTAGCTATTTATTTATAATAGTAATGCGTGTTAAATACAGAAACCTGCTCTGTGCTTTCTGTCAACTTGTCTAAAAGGACTAGTATATGGAAATTTTGTGCAGTTCTTTAAAATCTTTAACATTAGTCTCAGCTCTGGAGTGCACTATCCCAGTGAGGCATGACACTAGTTCACTGACGTTACCACTACATGGCCTTTCCAAGGAACCTTGGACTCAAGTCTTTGGTTCAGGGGTACTGTGCCTACAGCACCTCCCTTGCTCGTTGTTGATGAGCTTACTGCTTATCAAAAAATGCCGGTGAGTAGCAACCTGTGATTGGAAGAGCAGCAATCAGGTGAGTGCTTAGGGAGCATCTGTCCAGGGTTGGGCACCAGGAGCAGAAATCCAGCAATGAGAACCAATAGCCAGGGCATGGAGGTATCTGCCACCTTTTTGTCAAGGTTGTTGGGGCGAACTATTTTGCTGAGCCACCTTTTTACCAAATGAACCATTTTCCCCATCAGACCAAGGGGCTTGGAAGCAAAAAGAAATAGAATGAGAGTTGGGGAAGGTATGGAGCCTGAAAGTTGACTGGAAAATTTGGTGGCCTTCAGGTGGGACAGGAGAAGACAGAAAGGCTGCAAGGCAGATGAAATTAAACAGGAGGAAGGAACTTCTAAGCCAAGTTGTGATGAAAAAGGAAGAGATGTTGTGCATCTTGAAATGTACTAAGTCAGAAAAGACCCAGGTCCTGATGAGATCTATCCCATAATATTGAGAGAGGCAAGAGAACAAATTGCTGGAGCATTGACAGACATCTTTGTCTCCTGTTTGGCCACAGGTGAGGTCTCAGAGGACTGGAGGATAGCCAATGTTATCCCATTGTTTAAAAAGGGTAGCAGGGATAATCCAGGAAATTATAGGCCTGTGAGCCTCATGTCAGTTATTGGAAAATATTCTCAGGGACAAAATGTATATGCATTTTGAAGTAAATGGACTTACTAGCAATAGACAGGATGGTTTTGTGCGGGGGAGACCATGCCTCATTAACTTGATTGAGTTTTTTGAGGAGGTGAAGAAGGTGATTGATGAGGGAAAAGCAGTTGATGTTGTCTACATGGACTTCAGTAAAGCCTTTGACAATTTCCCTCATAGCAGGCTGGTATAAAAAGTGAAGTCACATGGTATCAGGAATGAGCTGGCAAGAGGGAGACAGAACTGGTTTAGTTATAGGATTAGGAGTGTAGCAGTGGAAGGATGTTTTTGGAATGGAGGTTTGTGACTAGTGATGTTCCACTGGTACAGTGCTGGGATCTCTACTGTTCATGGTCTACGTAAAGGGTTTGAAATAAAACATAGCTGGTCTAATTAGTAAGTTTGTAGATAATACAAGGACTGGTGGAGTTGCAGATAGTGAGGAGGATTGACAGAGGATACAGCAGGATATAGATCAGTTGGAGGCTTAGGCAGATAAATGGCAGATGGCTTTTAATCCGGACAAATGTGAGGTGATGCATTTTGGAAGGTCAAGTACAGGTGGAAATTATACAGTGAATGATAGAACCCTTAGGAGTATTGATGTGCAGACAGATCTGGGTGTGCAGGTCCACAGATCACTGAAGGTGGCAGTGCAGGCAGATAAAATGGTAAAAAAGGCTTATGACATACTTGCTTTCATTAGAAGGAGCATGGAGTATAAGGATAGATAAAATATGCTGCAGTTTTATAGAACTGAATTAGGTCACACTTGGAATATTGCATACAGTTCTGGTTACCACACTACCAGAAGGATGTGGATGCTTTGGAGAGAGTACAGAAAAGGTTTACCAGGATGTTACTTGATATGGGGGATTTTAGCTATGAAGCAAGGTTGGCTGGATTGGGTTTATTTTCACTGGAACGCAAGAGGTTGAAAGGGCAACTTGATAGAAGTTTATACAATTGTGAATGGCATGGATAGAATGGAAAGTATGGGGCTTTTTCCTAGGGTGGAGGGATCAATTAGCAGGGGACATGGGGCAGGGAGAGGTGGCAGTGTTTAAAATAGATGTGCAAGGCAAATCTTTTACAAAAACGGTGGTGAGTGCCTGGAATACACTGCCAGAGAAGGTAGTGCAACCAGACACAATAGCAGCATTCAAGAAGCACCGAGACAGATACATGAATAGGCAAAGAATAGTAGAATACGGATCCTGTAAGTGAAGACAGTTTTAGTATGGAAGGGCAAAATGTGTTGGTGCAGCCTTGGAGGGATGAATGGCCTGTTCCTATGCTGTATTGTTCTTTGTAGGGATGCCACAAGGGAGCTAGGGGAAACAGTGAGTCTTCATGGAGTTTGGAGAGACAGGGAGGCTGCAAGTCTGGCTGAGAAGATTTAGGAGATGACAAGCAACATGAATTCGACTGGGACAACACTACCATTATAGGGCAAGCCAAACAGAAAACAGCCAGGGAATTCCTAGAGGCATGGCACTCATCCACAGACTCTATCAACAAACACATCAACCTGGACCCAATATACCGGCCACTACAGCGGACAGCTCGAACTGACATCCGGAAGCGGCAGAGACAGGCCACTATAAATGCCGGAGGTAACAGCACAGAAGCACTTCACAGGAGGCTCCCAAGCACTGAGGATGTCACCTAGACAGGGGACGAAACGTTTGCAAGACAAATTCCCAGCTCGGCAAACAGAACCACAAGATTTAGGGGTTCTACATGGGGTCTTGACAAAGGCAGATGGACCATAAAGAACCATGAATGTAAAGAACTAAGGGCAGCACGGTGGCTCAGTGGTTAGCACTGCTGCCTCCCAGCGCCAGGGACTGAGGTTTGATTCCAGCCTTGGACGACTGTCTGTATGGAGTTTGCACATTCTCCCCGGGTCTGCGGGAGTTGCCTCCGGGTGCTCTGGTTTTCTCCCACAGTGCAGGTCAGGTGAATTGGCCGTGCTAAATTGCCCATAATGTTAGGTGCGTTAGTCAGAGGGAAATGGGAATTAGTCAGACCTGTTTTCACACTGTAGGGCATCTAATCTAATCAAACTGAGGAGACAGGAAGACCAGAAAGCTTTTGGTGGGATATAGGGCAGTTGCCAGGAGTCTAGAGTAGACCTGTCAGCAAAGGAATACTTAGCCAAAAAGGAACCTTAAATCATTGAGGTATGAGTTACTTCCAAATGAATGTGGAATCCTTTTTTAGGCCTGCATGTATTCACATTCTACTATCTATGGGATGGAGCGAATGCTCTTGTCATGAACCTTGTGTCAATTTTTACATTTAACTATGAGATTTGAGTTGCTGTACAAGGGAAGGTGGTGTTGTGTTGATAATACAATTGGACTAGAAAACCAAAATCCCAGGCTAATGTTCTGGAACAATAGTTTCGAATGGTGAAATTTGAATTCAGTTTTTAAAAAAAATTGAAATGGACAGCTGACCTAACAGTGAACATGTAACACATTGTTGATTGTTACAAAAAATCCATCTGATTCACTAATGTCTTTTGGGGAGGATAATCTACCATCCTTATCTAGTCTGGTTTACATGTGACCCCAGACTCACAACAATGTGGTTAACTTTTAATTGCCTTCAGGCCAGTTAGAGGTAGGGGTTTAATGTTGGGCCTAGCTAGTGATGCCCCCATTCCATAAACAATTTTAAAAAACAGTCAAAATTGCCTCATTAACATATCAGCCATGATTCTGTCCAATGGCAGAGCAGGTTCAAGGGCCAAAATTGCCTACTCTGCTCCTAGTTCTAATGTTAGTATATTCCACCTTTGCAAATATGTCATGGAGACTCATTAACTGTGACCTTGTCAGGCTGGAAGGTATGTTTAGGGTGATAACCTTATGTGTGTAGAAGTGTGTGCCCACTACTTTAACAAAAAACGTTTCTTATCAACTTAGTGCTTATATTCTTAAGGTTAAATACTATGGTGTCGAGGAAATCAATGCTTTTCTTGTGTGTTATGCCTTTAAATTTTATGGAGAATTGATAATTATTGGGAATTCTTATTCTACTTTGAGATCAAATATCCATACTTTAGCACAAATTCAGACGGTCATTTTACTATATGACTGTACCACCTAATAAAGGATTTAGTGAGAATAAAATCAAAAAGTAGCTCCAAAAATCAAAAATTAACCCTCTAGAAAATCTTCAGAGGGGCCCTTGGAAATAAATTATTTGGTGCTATGATCACAGCATTTAGCAAGGTAGGGAGCAGTGTTGAGTGTCCAGTGAGAATGCAAACCTACAATCATCAACCTACAATATTGGCAAGTTGGTCTCTTTGTGATTTGTTAAGAACATTCTGGATCAAGCTATTACGCATGATGGAAAATTGAAGCTGACATTTCTCCCACTTGGCTCCAGAAGCCTACAAGCCAGAGCTCTGCTCCCTTGTACCCAACCCAAATTTTAAACACTTCCTCCTTCTTTTATCCTTATCATTGAAATTAAGATTCAGGGCACTGCCACTTATTCTCAATCCTTTATTTACCATGGTCCCAATACAATCCTAAATATATCTCTACAATTCCTCTTCCCCTCTCTTACTACTTAACCTTACTATCATCCAACCATTAGTTTATGATTTTCCTTCTCTCTTATTCACTGATTTCAGTTTTGGCACTGTGAGCAGTGTTCTGTCTTCACTGAGGTTTATATCATTAAAATAATTATTTTCTGTTATAATTAACCAGTTGTGTGATATGAAACGTGTGTGTGTGTGTGTGTGTGTGTTTATTTCTTTTCTCCCTTAAGTCCTGTGATTCATTTCTCCTAGGGCTGCCTGATTCACTTCCACATGGTATGACACCTCTTGGCCTATACAGCCGTGGTCCCTAGTGGTACTGTGTATGGCGCCAGTACCTGCTGTGGGATTGCTCCATTAAACCACAATAACAAGGAATACCCAGCCACCACCTGTTTGTTGATTTTGCAGGTCTTGGCAGATGTTTTCAATGCCCCAGTGTACACAATTGACACAGCTAATTCAGCCTGCCTGGGATGTGCTTACAGAGCAAAACACGGTATGTAGAAATTAGAGTCCTCTGAATGACCAGCCCGAGTAATGGCTCAAACCTTTTGAAAGAATAGAATGTTTAACATTTTATTTCAGCTAAATTATATTTTGTAACTGCTATATGTGCATGTTTTCACCTGACTGTTTAGTGTTAGTGATTATTGATTATAAATGTTATATATGGGTATGTTACATGTAGAATTCAATATATTAGGCCTTTTGGTGGTTATGTTTAATATGACCCTCCTGCCCTCTTCCTCTCATCCAATCACTATATTATTCACCTTTATTTCTCATTCACATTCATCTTGCTTCTCATTAATTGCATCAATGTACTGAGTCTCAATAGTCCACATTCTTACCACTGCTTTTGGGGTTTATCCTGAATCTCCGAGTTGTGTTAATTAATTGACAAAGTAATTTTCTACGAATGCTGGTTCATTGTTAATAATGAAGGAAAAGAAAAAAAAATCCTTCTGATGCTCTTGTCTCATCTTCAGATAATACTGATTCATGGAATGAGCACAGTCTTAATCCAAATTATGCTGCTGTCTAGCTGAGATCTGAACAGATCATGGATAAGACCAAGAGCTTTGCAGTTTATATAACAGAGCAGTCTATTGAACTGCAAACATATCAATGTGCTTGTTACAACAGAGTTCAGTGGACGTCACTACTAACTATTATTGTATTTGGATTACGAGAGGAGAATATCTGTTAAAGAATGCAATGATTTTCTCAGTTACACCGACCAGAGGAAATCTCATGAATACATATATTTAGGATGCCACTAAAAGTAATATGCTGTAGAGTTCTTTTTTACCACCTGGATTATCCATGAATCCTCATCCACACCCATTCCATTTTCTGTATATTTAACTTTCCAGTCTCAATCCTTTGTTGGAGTCCCCTTCTGAATTTTGGTACGTGCAGAAAAACAGATTCTTTCTACTCTTCCAATACAACCTCACCAGTAAGCATTATGTATCCACCACTCCAAGTTTTTCAAGTTGTCATTCCTTCCTTAAACCATGGTTTACTCTTACATCATCCCGATTCTATGCTGTCCCTTCATTGGCACGTACCCATGCAAACAACAGGAAATGCAACACCTGCTCAATGACTTACTCTCTCAATATTATCCAAATCATCTTCAGGGTGAGATAGCCAGACTTCATACAGCATGTTTGCTATTCACCATGTGCCCTCCTCTACATCAAGCAAACATGGAAACCAAGCTACGAGAAGGCAGCTGGGGGCTCTTAGACTCCCTGGAGAAAGATACATGCACTTGGGTTAAAGCCAGGGCCCTAGAGAGGTAACTGATATGGGGCTTTTGCACAGAGCTCTTTCCTAGACTGCACCATGTACAGTGTTCATTTTGAAGCAGAGATCAATCAGGCTGATGTTAAATGGGAACTATGGAATTAGTATACAAAAAGAAGTATGTTCTGGGACTCCTTATTCCAGGATGTGGAGATGCCAGTGTTGAACTGGGGTGAACAAAGTCAAAAATCACACACATCAGGTTCTCATCCAACATGAACAAAAGAGCTGAATTCCAGAGGTGAAGTGAGAGAGACAGCCCTAGACATCAAGGCTGCATTTGACCGAGTGTAGCATCAAGAAGCCCTAGCAAAACTGGAATCAATCAGTATTGGGGGAAAAACTCTCTGATAGTTGGAATCATACCTGATACACAGGAAAATGGCCATGGTTGTTGAAGGTCAGATACCTCAGCTCCAGGACATCTCTGCAGGATTTTCTCATGGTAGTGTCCTCAGCCCAACCATGTTCAGCTGCTTCATCAATGGCCTTCCTTCCATCATAAGGTCAGATGTGGGGATGTTCCCCGATGATTACCCAATGTTGAGCACCATCCATGACTCCTCAGACACTGAAGCAGTCCGTGTTCAAATGCAACAAGATCTGGACCATATCCAGGCTTGGGCTGACAAATGGCAAGTAATATTCGCGTCACACAAATGCCAGACTATGACCTTCACCAATAAGAGACAGTCTAACCACCGCCCATTGGCATTCACCAGTGTTACCATCACTGAATTTCCCAATATCAACATCCTGGGAGTTATCATTGACAAGAAACTCAACTGGACTCACCACCTAAATACAGTGGTTATAAGAGCAGATCAGAAGCTTGGAATATTGCAGCAAGTAACTCACCTCCTGACACCCCAAAGACTGTCTACCATCTACAAGACACAAGTCAGGAGTGTGATGGAATACTACCCCCTAGCTGGGATGAGTGCAGCCCCAACAACACTCAAGAAGCTTGATACCATCCAGGACAAAGAAGCCCACTTGACTGGTACTATCTACATGATGCACTGCAGAAATTCACCAAAGATCCTCAGACAGCACCTTCCAAACCCATGACAAGTTCCATCTAAAAGGACAAGGGCAGCAGATATATGGGAACGCCACGACCTTCAAGTTCCCCTCCAACCAACTCACCATCCTGACTTGGAAATATATCACCATTTCTTCACTGTCCCTGGGTCAAAATCCTGGAATTCCCTTCCTCATGGCATTGTGCGTAAATCCCACAACAGGTGGACTGCAGCAGTTCAGGAGGCACCTCACCGCCACCTTCAAGGGCAACTGGGGATGAGCAATAAATGCTGGCCAGCCAGCAATTCCCACATCCCAAAAATGGAATTAAAAAATCAGGTTTATTTAAAATCACAAAGCTTTTGGAGTGCTGCTCTTTCATTCCCTGATGCAGCATCTACTAATTTCTAAATTATTTCTAATGATTCTAAATCATTTATATAGAAGAGCTGAGTTTTTCTTTGTTGTTTAAGGTGTAAAAAATGTACAAAACTAGTCAGAGGATTTATTTTCCCCCACATCATTTGTTTTTCTCAGAAGAAGGGCCTAGATAGCTGAAGGCACAGTCACCAATGGTGGAGAGAGAGCAGAATTTGAGATGTGCAGAACTCTTGATGGATTGTAGGAGGTTATAGAGATAAAGAGGGCATGACTGGGAAGGGAATTGAACATTGAGACCAGGATTGTAACAATCAGTAAACCAACATAACTAAATATTCCAATCGAGCTACAAATGAAGATATTACCAGACAAGAAGCAAATCAGAATCAATGTAAATAAACAGGCAAATTAGAGTTGCCATGAGATATTAGTTACACATGGATCAGCAGAAACACTAAAGTCTATCTGAAGGTGTTACTAATAGTCCCTTCCTCTTGTCAGGCCACAGTTACAACCTTCAAGAGTTTAACCATTCTCTGTGGGCAGCAGCTTCTACATATGCAAGATTCCACCTGGAGAAATTTCTCTGTATGGTACACTACTTTCTTTTTGTCTGTTTGCTTTCTGCTCTTTTGTCTGACTGATTTCAGTTTCTCTTTCTATCAGTGCGTCACACATCTTCCACAGGTTAACTTTCTTACCATCCTATGTCAAACTCTGTCACATGTTACTGCTTAAGCACCAAAGGTGATCGCAGCAGAAGAAAGAGGGGTATTTGAGGTGTTGGATTATCATAAATCAGCAAGGACAAAGGTGATGGCTGAATGTTCAAGACTTGGAGTTAGAAATAGAACAAAATATATTGGAAGTAGAGACCCTACATCAGGACTACTGAATTTTCTTTTTTATTTCAAATCTTAATTATATATTTGCTTTTTCAGCATTTGCAGCTTTTACTTCATAGTTCTAATGTTTGATTTGTTAAAAAAATCTTATATAAGATTTAAAACATCTCTTTCTATGTTCTTTTATTTGTGTCAGGACTGCATGCAGCATCAGGACAGTCCTTTGCAGACACTGTGAAAATTGCAGCAGCTCCAAAGCTAGCAGTCAACCCCACCTGTGAAATAGATAAGGTGAGAACGAGAAAGAAGTGTGTGTTTGTGTGTGTGTGTGTGTACACACACACATGCATATAAGCAAAAAATGTATTTTGCTGATTATAATAATTTCCTACAATGTATTTTCTAAACTTGATTGAATGTTTTGACGTGCATGTGCAGTGCTTCTATTGTCTCACCCAAATGGTCGCTGAACTTAAAAAAGAGGAGCGGTGCTGAAATCCATTTCCAACATTTTTTGAGGATTATCTTCGAGTCACATTCAGTTGCAAGAGGTAACATCCATTTGTGCCCATCAAGAGGGAAAGGGCTTATTGCATGGTTTTCAACAGATCACTCAGGACAGTTTGAGAGTCACTGGAAAGAAGTTCAAGGTGACAGGCCATTGAAAAAGACTTGGAGTTGGAGAAGCAGACGGAGTTGGGAAAGCAGACTGAGGTTCCAAGATAGGGAGTACTGCTGTTAATTGTGCTGCTGAACTATGAAGTTCTTATGCAGTGAGAACGCAGGGAAGCCCTACAGGAGGTGAATAATTCTGTTCAGTGAGGGCTCGGGAAGTCCTGAGAGCTGTAGATACGCAGTACAGAATCCCTAAGGTGAAAAAAGAGATCATTCGGCCTATCAAGTCTGCACCGACGCTCCAAAGAGCATCCCACCCAGATCCAGCACCACCACCCTATCCCCGTAAACCTGCATTTCCCATGGCTAATCCACTTAACCTGTATATCCCTGGATACTACAGGGCAACATAGCATGGCCAATACACCAGACCTGCACATACAGCAGACCTGCACATCTTTGAACAGTAGGAGGAAACTGGAGCACCTGATGGAAATTCACCCAGACACAGGGAGAAGACGCAAACTCTACACAGACAGTAGAAACCACATGCCAGTGATAGTTCAATACAGCCAAGAGTGGGCTTTGAAAAGCCCAGAAGCAATGTTTGCAGATGCAGCTGAGCAAGATTAGGATTCTGAAAAATCTAGTTATGGTGATACAGGCCCAGTGAGGCTAGCTATTGATAAAACGTTGGAGTTGTGTCTGTGAGACAGTACTGTGGAATCTTATAGCTTAATTCTCCTAATGGGTCCCCTTATCTTACACTTTGTCAATCCAGGGCAAAGCAGCCCACTTGATTGGCATCACATTCACAAACATTCACTTCACTCAGCAATGTTTACCATCTACAAGATTCACTGCAGGAATTCACCAAGGTCTCTTGGATAGCAAGCCCATGGCCACTACCACCTAAAAGGACAGGGCAACAGATATACCATCACCTGCAAGTTCCCCTCCAAGTCTGGTTCAGGATTGTAACAGTACTGTTAGACTATTCAGGGCATTACAGGAAGTTCCTCTATTTTCAACGGTCTCTATTTGACACTTTGTGGCCGGGTCAATTGATAATACTCAGGAGTGGGACCCTTGGCTGACACTCTCCCATTAAATCTTCACAGCTGAAGCCGAACATTTACATTGTAAATTTCAGCTGATGGCAGAAACAGCAATTATCCATTGCTTTGTCCTCAACTGAAATGATCTATCCACAGCGCTAGCCTATCAAATATGCTCCTGCTTTGAGCTGATACTGTGAATAGCACAGTGCAGAGTTTGGTAATCAAGTTAAGTTTAAATGCAGATCTTAGAAGGTAAAAATCTTTAAAGAGTGATTAAAGTACAATGATGAACCTGTCAGTGTTCTGTTCTTTCAGACTGTGAGCAGATTGGCCAATCAATAGAACTGACCTTCAGTCTTGTTCCTGAGTCGTTCACACGAGCCTTTCTTTGACAAGACAAGTGTACACATGGGGTCCATTATTTCTTATTTTCTGTTTGTGCTGTTCTCTTCATCTTTTTCAGTCAATAATCTCTCCAGTTTGTCTGAATTAGTGAAAGACAGGGCTGATTTTTCTCAGCATTTTAGAAACAGTCTGGGAGGGTGAAGAGTTGGCAAAATGGCAAGGGAAAAGGAGGGAGCCAGTTTCTCACTGATGCAATGCCATATTGCTAGCAGCAGGAAAGATGTAACTTGGACACCCACAGAGGAGTCAACTAAGCCACTTAAGTGGCCAGGTCAGCAAAATCTTGCAACCTCTCTGGTAAAATTAGAGTCAGGGGAAAGCCATGCTGGTTGGAGTCATGCTTGTCACACAGGAAGATGATTGTGGTTGTTGCAAATCAGCCATTTCAGCTCCAGGAAGTCTCCACAGAGGTTCCTCAGGGTAGTGTCCTGGACCCAACTATCTTCAGCTGCTTCATCATTGACCTTCCTTCCATCTTTAGGTCAGATGTGGGAATGTTTGCTGATGATTGCAAAATATTCACCACCATTCGCACGATACTAAAGCAGTCCAAATCCAACTGCAACAACATCTGGACAACATCCAGGTTTGGGCTGACAAGTGGCAAATAATATTAGCGCCACACAAGTTCTAAACAATTATCATTTCCAACAAGAGAGAAGCTAACTGCCTCCCTTGATATTCAACAGCATTACCATCTTTCTATCCCGAACAACATCCTGGGAGTTATCATTGACCAGAAACTGAATGGACTAACAATATATATTCTGTGGCTACAAGAGAAGGTCGGCAGCAAGGAATCCCTAACCCTAATCCTAACCCTATCGCAAGCAAAACTCACCTTTCTTTATTTGCTCATGTGATGCAGGACTCACTTGCTAGGCCAGCATTTATCACCCATCCCAGTTGCTGTGGGTCTGGGGTCACATGTAGACCAAGTAAGGTCCTTCCCTCGAGGACATTAGTGAACCAGATGAGATTCATTCCGACATTAAATTCTTAATTCCAGATTTTAATTAAATTCTTAATTCCAGATTTTAATTGAATTCAAATTTCACCGTCTGCCATGGCAGGATTCAAACCCCAAAGCATCATTTAAGTCCTTAGATTCACAGTCTCACAATAAAACCACTAAGCCATCACCTCCTGATTCCCCACAACCTGCCAACCATCTACAAGGCACTTTTCAGGAATGTGGTGGAATGCTCCCTACTTAATTGGATGGTTGTAACCCCAAAAACGCTCAAGCTTGACAAAATCCAGGGCATCACATCCACAAACATTCACTTCACTCAGCAGTGTTCACCATCTACAAGATTCACTGCAGACATTCACCAAGGTTTCATAGACAGCAGGCCCATGGCCACTACCACCATGGCAACAGATACACCACCACCTGCAAGTTCCCCTCCAAGTCATTCTCTATCCAGATTTCAGAATGAATCACTGTTTTTTCAGTGTTACTGAATCAAAGTCCTGGAACTCCTCAATGTTGTGGGTGTACATCAAATGGATTGAAACAGTACAGTACAAAAAGGCAGCTCACCACCAATTCTCTAGGGCAGCTATGGATGAGGTTTAAAGACTAGCCGAGCTAGCGTCACCACATCCCCTGAAAGAATCAGGAAAAGAAACACAGTGAATGCACCTATACCACTCTATACTACAGCAGTTCATGTTCGCAGCTTATCAACACCTTCTCAAGATAAATTAATGATGGGAAATAAATGATGACCTATCCATTGACACCCACAAGCCATGAATGAAAAATAAATAATTAATACCTCCCATAGGCATTTTGTTCCAGGTGGGAGGGTCCAGTGTATTGTGGTAAATAGTTCTGTGAAACCTACCAACTTTATAGTGGACATTTGGGAGGGGGGGTTCATGCTTTTCTTTATGGGCAATTATAGCACTGGCTACTTCTGTGCAATGATATGGCCAGTTCGGCAGGACCATGCCTTCTGTCACGTCCAACTTCTCCCAGCTTATCTCAATAGTTTTCGAGGACAGCCACCAATTGAGGCTCTCTCTCCTCACTACAGGAGCCTCAGCTATAGCCACCACGATGTTAGCATTGAAAAAGGCATTGAATCAAATAACAACCTGTGCATTGGCTACTGCCAGAGATGGGTCACCTTCTTGGCTACCTTATTCTCTGAAATTGGGTTGCCTCCCACTTTCAGTCACAGTGATGGGACTTGGCAGCATTTGGCAAAATTCAGCCCAGTATGCCTGGATATGTCATAATATTTCTACAATTCTTTGAATGAAATGAGTAACAAGTGTATGAAATTTATAGCTGCTTTGCAAAATATGTCAGTTCCTGATAAACAACAAACAGCGAGTACTTAGGAAACTGTCAATTCTTCATAAACAAAAACAGAAGTTGCTGGAAAAGCTCAGCAGATCTCGCAGCTTTTGTGCAGAGAAATCAAAGTTAACATTTCATTAACTTCCCTTTGGAAGGGTCACCGGACCGGAAACATTAATTTTGATTTCTCTTTGCAGATACTGCCAGACTTCGCTGAGCTTTTCCAGCAGCTTCTGAGTTTGTTTCTGATTTACAGCATTCACCGTTCTTTTGGTTTTTATTTTGTCAGTTCTTTATCATGACCATGAACATGACAAGACCTCCCCATCATACTCAACCATCTAACATCTTTCTGGGTTTCAGTTATTTCTGTCTTCTCATGTACAACCTACAGTTTCTTGTTACACGCCGTCCGCTCACCTTCTTGAAGCACTTTGTAAAAACAAAACAGTACAGCACAGGAACAGACCCTTTGGCCCAACACCACACTGACACATGATGCCTTTCTAAGCTAAAAGCCTTTTACTTCTACACAGTCCATATCCCTCTATTCCCTGCCTATTCATGGACCTGTCAAGATGCCTCTTAAATATTTGTATTGTATCTGCCTCCACCATCTCCTCTGGCAGCACATTCCATTCTATCAGGTCACCCCTCATCCACAGACGTTCAAGTGAAAACAAACCAAGTTTATCCAGTCTCTCCTCATGGCTAAATGTCTCCTCATAGCTAAGTTAACATTTAACTTTGAAAAACATACCCTTTGTGAAATTAGTGTTATAAACAAATATTTGCAGACTTCTCAGATGTATTTTTTACGTGGGTTGCAAGGCTGACCAGAAATTGCCTCAGGTTTAATATTCTGTGGTTTTCAGGCACCCCGTTGTAGAAAGGATATTAAAGTCATGGACAGAAAATGCATATATTCACTGGATTGTTACCAGGGATGGGAAACTACAGTTATCAGGAGAGATGTGAGATGGGCTGTTTACATTAGGAGCAAGGAAAGCTAAGAACATAGAAATTCACAAGATGAGAAATCATTCCATTTTAAAAAGAAGATTGTGGGCACCACTCTATTTTATTTCTTAATTTGGCGTAATCTGTTAAGTGGCGACTAACACACTGCTCTAACCAGAAAGAAAACTCACCTGCCAGTCAGCTACAATCATACAGCAGGCAAATAGACCCTTCGGTCCAACTGGTCCATGTCAACCATGCTCTCAAACCAAATTAGTCCCACTTGCTTTCACTTGGCCCATATCCTTCTAAATCTATCTTATTTATGTACTTGCCAAATGTATTTTAAATATTGTAACTGTATCTGCATCTACCATTTTCTCTGGCAATTCATTCCACGTACAAACCATTCTCTGTGTAAAAATGTTGCCTCTCATGTCCTTTTTAAATCTTTCTGCGCACACCTTAAAAATGTCTCCTATTTTTGAATTCCCTGAACCTAAGGAAAAGACTCTTGCTATTTACCTTATCTATGGCCCTCATGATTTAAAAATCTCAATAAAGTCACCCTACAACCTCCTACTCTCCAGTGGAAAAATGACCCAGTTTATCCAGCCTATCTTTATGACTTAAGGCTTCCATTCCCAGAAACATCCTGGTAAATCTATTCTGAACCCTTTCCAATTTAATAGTGTCTACATGTGACACAAATTTCAAAGAATTATGTACCTGAACCCCTAGGTTATAAACAAATAAACAAATAAAACTCCTACAACACTACCCAGGGCCCAACTATTAAATTCTATAAGTTCTGCCCTTGTTTGTTTTACCAAAATGCAATACCTTGCATTTATCCAAATTAAACTCCACCTTCCACTCCTCAGTCCATTGACCCAATTGGTTAAGATCTCTTTGTAAACTTCGATAACTTTCTTCCACTATATCACCAATTCTGGTGTCATTGCATGGTGTCAAACTTACTAACTGTGTCTCCTAAATTCTAATCCAAATTGTTTATATGAATGACAAACAAAAGTGGACCAGCACCAATCCTTGCAGAACATCATTGGTTACAGGCCTCCAGTATGAACTACCCTCTACTACCATCCTCTCCTGCTGTCAAGTCAATTTTGTATCCAATTGGCATGTTCTCCCAGAATCCCGTGTGATTTCACTTCACTAATTAGATTACGGTATGCAACCTTGTCAAAGGCTTTACTAAATTCATTAAAAGTTTAGCTGAATGAGCAGAAATCTAATTGAGGTATGTAAGGTGCTAAAAGAGATCGAGAAGATAGACGTAGAGAAGATGGGACTAGTACCGGCTGATTGGAGGGAGGCGAATGCTGTTCCCTTCGTTCAAGAAAGGGACTAGGGAATTACAGACCAGTCAGTCTTACGTCTGTGGTAAGCAAGGTACTGGAAAGGATTCTGAGAGATAGGATTTATGACTATCTGGAAAACATAGTTTGATTAAAGATAGTCAGCATGGCTTTGTGAGTGGCAGGTCATGCCTCACAAACCTTATTGAGTTCTATGAGGCTGTGACCAGACAAATTGACGTAGGTCGAGCTGTGGATGTGGTGTACATGGCTTTCAGTAAGGCATTTAATAAAGTTCTCCATGGTAGGCTCATTCAGAAAATTAGGAAGTATGGGATACAGGGAAATCTGGCTGTCTGAATACAGAATTGGCTAGCCAAAAGACGACAGCAAATGGTAGTGGATGGAAAGTATTCCGCCTGGAGGTTAGTGATCAGTGGTTTTGTTCTTGGGCCTCTGCTCTTTGTAGTTTTTTTATAAATGACTTATATGAAGAAGTGGAAAGATGGGTTAACAAGTTTGCCGATGACACAAAGGTTGGTGGTGTTGCAGATAGTGTCAAGGGTTGTTGCAGGCTACAACAAGACAGAGCTGAGCTGAGAAGTGGCAGATGGAGTTCCACCTGGATAACTGTGAAATGATTCATTTTGGAAGGTCGAATTTGAATGCTGAATATAGAGTTAAAGACAGGATTCTTGGCAGTGTGGAGGAACAGTGGGATCTTGGGGTCCATGTACATAGATCCCTCAAAGTTGCCACCCAAGTTCAAGGGGTGGTTAAGAAGGTGTAAGGTGTTCATTAAGAAGGAGATTGAGTTTAAGAACCACGAGGTTTTGCTGCAGCTCTATAAAACCCTAGTTAGACTACACTTGGAACATTGTGTCCGGTTCTGATTGCCTCATTACAGAAAGGATGGAGATGCTTTAGAGAAGGTGCAAAGGAGATTTACCAGGATGCTGCCTGAACTGGAGGGCATGTCCTATGAAGAGAGGTTGAGTGAACCAGGACTTTTCACACGAGAGAGAGGAAGGAAGAGAGGTGACTTGATGTGACTTGATAGAGGTATACAAGGTAATGAGAGGCATAGATAAAGTACATAGCCAGAGACTTTTCCCCCGGGAAGAAATTGCTGTCATGTGAGGTCATAATTTTAAGGTGATTGGAGGAAGGTATAGGGGAGATATCAGAGGTAAGTTCTTTACGCAGAGGGTGGTGGATGTGTGGAATGCACTGCCAGTGGTAGCAGTAGAGTCAGAGGCATTAGGGACATTTAAGTGACTGCTGGACAAGCACATGGACAGCAGTAAATCAAGGGGTGTATAGGTTAGGTTGATCTTAGATTAAGATAAATGCTTGGCACAACATTGTGGGCCGAAGGGCCTGTACTTCGCTGTACTGTTCCAAGTTCTGTGTTCTAAGATGGTTTTTCTTCTGGGGCTTTCTAGATCAGGAGGTCATCATTTTAGGATAAGGGGTAGCAGATTTAAAACTTGAAGAAAAATGACTTGTCTCAAAGGTTGGAAATCTGTGGAATTCACTATCCTAGAGTGTGGTGGATGCTGTGACACTAAGTAAATTTAAGGAGGAAATAGATTTTAATTAAATAATTATGGGTTCTAGTCTCAGCCAGGACTTAAATACTGAGTTTATAAAAAGAGAGTGCTTTTGTCTCAAGGGCAAACTTGCCCCTTTATTTCCCTTCTCATCACCTCTATCATTGTATCCAATGAGTTGAAATAACATTGAAATAACTCTATAGAGGCCAGTATCCTGTCACTAAGTCACTCTTTATTTACATGTGCACAGTACACCAGCTGTAACCAGCCAGTGTGGAGTCAGTCCCTGAAGTTAGGAGATTCCCTGAATCCCCTGTTTATATCTGTCAGCCAGGGCTGCCTGATGGACCCAGGCTAACAAATCCAACCAAGGATCTCGTAGTCAAGAGATCCACCTAGTTCCAATCACTACAAGCACCTTGTACATTTGTAATGACATCTCTCAGATCCCTCAGTCACGTTTTTTTTCCCCAAGTACTTGAACTTGTTGACAGTAAGCCTTCACTGCCTCCCTTAGCTGTCCATTTCATGTAGTAGGTTATCTCTGCTTATTGTACTTAAATCTAAAATGTCTTTACCCACTCTTTTCTAAATTTGAGGCTATGCCCTCTTGCAGTTTCTGTGACTAGGTTAAACATCCTAATGTTTTTCCATCCTTCACTTTAGGGTCTTTAATGTTTCTGCAAGACCCTTTGCTTTGATCCTTCCTTTTTCTACCATAAACATTCCCAGCTTCTGCAACCTCTCCTAAAGACTCAAACAAAGCCACAGTTATTGATTTAATTGCCCTTCATCATACCCTCTCCAATGCTTGCTTGCCTGCCTTTCCTAATTGAGTGACTTGAACAGCACACAATGCTGCAGATTGAGATTGTTAATGTTTAGGTCCTGTACCTCTTCTTCAGAACCCTTTCTATTTTATTTTTATTCTATTCCCTTATGCTCGGTTACTGTTAATTCCTACACTTGTGCCTCTGAGGAGATCTTCATGCAGTCTGTTTTCAAAGTCTGTCTCTGTCTCTTTGGTCTTTGTTTGGTACTGATACTTGAAATACCTGAAACTGTGTTTTCATTTCTGTTAGCAGATTCCATTCCTGCACATTGCAACAGATTGAGAACAGGGCAAAAGATAGATTTTTGAACCCCAGTCTTGCATGCATAGAGCTCCAAATAATGTGTATCTAACCTGATCTATCTGCATTTGCATCAACCACTCCTTTCTTTCTGAAGCTTTAAGGGTATAGTTGTTGCACAGTAGACAACATTTTCGTGAAGTATGGCAATTATGCCTAATTAACACATGCAAATTAATTAATTAGAAGCTCGACTTCTGTAACTAAACACTCTGGGGTTTAATTTCCTCTGCCAGTGCAACAGTTAAATCATTTGCATAAAATTCCTTTGTTCCTTTAATGCAATGTTTAAGATGCCCTGTTTATTTTAATTGGCTTAACGACTTTGCTAAAATAACACGCAAACACATTTTACACAAGCACATTAATCAATGTGTTTTACCAGGTGAAATTAATCCCTTGGGAGAGATATCTCAATCATTGGTCATTTTTATACTGACTTATTACCATGTGGTAAATGCAGTCAAAGCATCAAGACTGCTTTGGGCAAATTAATTTCCATATATTAGCATAGGGAATGTGCTTCATTCTCACCTGTTGAGTTGATAGATTTGAATAATTCCAACTAATTTCTGATAAGAGGTCGTTCCATCAATGATAAGTTAAAATGCTATATATCAGTATTTTCAGTGGCCACCTGACCAGTTAGTGAATTAATATACTGTGACATTACATCCTTGAAAAGTCTGGGCTTAGACAAACCAGGATATCATCCTTTGCAGAAAGCATTCAATAGTACAGTGGGAAAATAGATTTGCAGTTGTAAAGAGCAAAAGTATTGTATTAATTTCAGACAAATTTGGCCAGGTGTAAAATAGCCACAATTGCACTTTATAAAAACCAGACTGCCCATTCATCAATTGTGTTACAGCGAATTCACGTCAACAAAACACATGTTATAGCAGAACAAATGCTGACGATTTGAAATAAACAGAAAATGCTGGAGAAACTCAACACTTCTGGCAGCATCTGTAGAGTGAGAAATAAAATTAACATTTTGAGTCCAATATGACTACTTCATATTAGACTTGAATGTATGAGGGCTGACCAGTAAGTTTGTTGATGACACAAGAACGGTGGGGTGGTAAATATTGAGGTGGATGACCTTAGATTAGGACAATATTAAACGGGCTGGTCAGATCGGCTGATCAATCCAAATGAAATTCAGTCTGGATAAAAAGGATGTTGACAGGGTTGGAGAGACTTTGAGCTATAGGGAGAGGTTGAATAGGCTGGGGTTGTTTTCCCTGGAATGTGAAGCTGAGGGATTGATCTTATACAGGTTTATAAAATTATGCGGGGCATGAATAGAATAAATAGACAAAGTCTTTTCCCTGGTGTGTAGATTAGAGTGGTGCTGGAAAAGCACAGCAGTTCAGGCAGCATCCGAGGAGCAGTAAAATCAATGTTGGGTGGGGGAGTGCAGAACTAGAGGACATAGATTTTGGATGAAAGGGGAAAGATATAAAAGAGACCTAGGGAGCAACTTTTTCACACAGAGGGTGGTGTGTGTGGGAATGAGCTGCCAGAGGGACCTTGGTGTGCATGTATACCAGTGCCTTATCTATTTATCTGTTAGGTATATAAAGTGCTTAAGAAGGCTTGTGGGATACTTGCCTTTATTGGTCTTTATTATTCGAGCTTAAGAACAGAGAAGGTTATGCTGGAACTGCCAAAAAAGTTAGTTAGGCCACAGCTAGTGTTTTGTGTACAGTTCTGGAATCCACATACATGAGGGATGTGATAGCAGTGGAGTGAGTGCAAGGAGATTTCCCTGGATGCTGCCTTGGTTGGAGAGTTTTAGGTTGTTTTCCTTGGAGCAGAGGAGACTGAGAGGGTTACATGTCTGAGTTGTATAAAATTATGAGAGGCATCAATAAGGTAGACAGGAAGAAGTATTTGGAGGGATGAATGGCCAGGGACATACATTTAAGTCAAGACGATGTGAGGAGAAACTTTTGATCCAGATTTCAGTTGGAGGTAGAAGTAGAAACCCTTACAACATTGAAGAAATATTAGAAGTGCACTTGAGATGCCAAGATATGCAAGGATGTGGGTCAAGTGCAGGAAGTGGGATTGGTATAGTTAGGTGGCTGCTTTTGACCCAGACTTGATGGGCCAAAGGGCTTTTTTTCTGTGCTGTAAATCTATGAATCCTTAACTTCATCTTTCATTTTTTTAAAGTTTAAGTTTTCAATCTTCTGTTTTTGTTATCTTCTCCCTACATCTATTCTCATACCTTTTTGATTCTTTTGATATTTAGTAATTTCTTTATGGAAAGTACATTGTTAAAAATTATCTATCCATTTCCTTTTTTGCTTTTATGCAGCTTATTTGATCATTTGGGCCATTACGATTGTGCATTTGGAGCCATTTCCTTTTGTTATGTTCTGTTAAGGATCCCCTGTTTATCATTCATTTTGGTGTGAGTTCTATTTCTTTTTTAAAAAGTGATGTGGATTTATGCAATGCCTTTCAGAATGTCACATTGCCCCAAAGTGCGTTACAACCAACAAAGTGTTATGGCTGTAGTTACTGTGGCAACATAGAAAATATATAACACCCTTCCACCCTATATCAAAACCACCTGAAAGTGAATGATGGAAGTTTCACCAATGCAACATGTTTTCAGTACTGCAGTGGAATGCCAACCTAGATTACATGCTTACATCTCTAGAGTACGGTTTAAATGTATAGCCTTCTTGCTTAGAATTACTGAACCATGGTTGATCATTAACTTGTCCAGTTCTAAAGAAGTCATACCAGACTTAAAATGTTAACTCTGTTTCTCTCTGCACAGATGTTGCCAGAACTGCTGAGCTTCTCCAACAATCTCGATGTTGGTTTCAGATTTCCACAACCTGCAGTATTTTGCGTTCATTGATCATTAACTTTTATTCTGCTTTGACATGGACTACTCCTGTTCCTATTTCTTACAATCTTGTGATCTATGCATCTCCAATATTATTTGATATTGTCATTTCCTGCAGCTTTTTCCTTTCTGTATCAACAAAACAATAACAGCTCCTATTTATGTAGCATCTTTAATTCAATAAAATCCCTAAGGTGTTTCAGGAGCATTGAAAAATAAAATTTGACACTAAGCCACATAACATGATAGGAAATCCAAGAGCCAAACATTTATTCAAGTAGCTGGGTTTAAGGAGTATCTCAAAGAAGGAAAGAGAGTTTGAGAAAAAAGGGATGAAATTCCAGAGTTTAGGGAGCCAGGCAGTAGATGGCATAGTCACCAGTGGTAGAGCAGTTAAACTCAGAAAACTCAGGAGGCCGTGAAAGAATTTGTAAAGAAGGGTGGGAATTTTAACAGCAGGACTTTACTTAATTAGGAGCAAGTGTAGGCTAGGAGAAAGTGAGGACTGCAGATGTTGGAGAGTCAGAGTTGAAAAGTATGGTGCTGGAAAAGCACATCAGGTCAGGCAGCATCCGAGGAGCAGGAGAGTCGACGTTTCGGGCATAAGCCCTTTATCAGCCAGCATAGGCAGGCAAGCAGTGACGTAACAGGGTGTTGGTGTGAAAGAGAAGAAATGCAGCTGAGTTTTGGATGACCTTAAGTTTATACAGGACAGAATGTGGAATTCCTACATTCAGGGAATTTGAATTGTCAAGTCAACAGATAAAGTATACATGGAGGTTTCTGTAGCAAGTGAACTGAGGCAAGGGTAGAATCAGGCAAGTGACAAAGGTGGAGATAACCTGAGTGACCATCTGATATGGGGGAGCAAATTCAACTTCAATTAAATATGTTGTTATGACTCCCTCAGAAATCTTGCAAAGAACAGGACAGGCAAACCTGTATGAGTTGTTAGTTGTCTCTCTTTTTCAAAGGCACCTAGTGCCTGACTGAGATATATGGCAATGGGTAAGGGGTCCCCTTGAAAGTGACCCTTACCCTTGCTGCCAGACAACTACTCACCTTTCCTCCCCAGTCCTTAGCATTTCCTGCCATCACTTAATTCATTGGGTTTACAATGAGTGTCATTCCAGCAGCATCCACCAACACCTCAATGTTCAATAGAGCTGCTGGCCTCAATTGGCTCATGGTTCTTGATGGTGGGACTTCCTTCCTGATCTTGTGGATACCTCACTAGTGACCTATCAACTGCCATATTGGTGTATAACATTGGTGAGACTTCCTGGAAGAGGCAGCTCTCTGGCCAGTGACTGACAACCCCCATTCATTTCTTAAGATTCCCCATACATTTAAATAAATTCTGACCTGAGCTCCTTGTCCCCAGGGTAACCTTACGAGCATACTGTTGGTACGGTTTGCAGAGATGACATGTGGAAATACATGCTGGAAGTTTGAGAAATAAAATTACAGGACAAAAAGCATTCTAGACTCTTCAAACCCAGGTGATCAGATAAAATTCTGAGGAAGGACTGTACAACCTGATGCTGAGAAGATTAGATTAGATTCCCTACAGTGTGCCAATAGCCCATTTGGCCCAATAAGTCCACACCAACCCTCCAAAGAGTAACCTACCCTCACCCATTTCCCTCTGGCAAATGTACCTAACACTATGGGCAACTTAGTATGGCCAATTCACCTGACCTGCACATCTTTGGATTGTGGGAGGAAACTGGAGCACCCAAGGGAAACCCACGCAGACACAGGGGAGAATGTGCAATCTCCACACAGACAGTCGCCTGAAGCTGAAATCGAACCTGGTGCTGTGAGGTAGCAGTACTAACCACTGAGCCACTGTGTCACTCCTAAGATGCTTACCTTATTGGGGAAACTAGAAGTAGGAAGTACCATATGAAAACAAGAGTTGTGTCATTTAAAATGGGGCAAATGAGGCATTTAATTCCTGTGGTTGAGTTCCCTTCCCAGCAAGCAATGGATGCTTGCTGCCATTAAATATATTTGAGGTTGAGTTGGGTCTATTTTTGGTCTATATGGGAGCCAAGGATTATGATAGGCTGACCAGGAAAGTGGAGTTAGGGCCACAACCTGCATGAAGGCATGACTCATTGGGCTTAGCTGCCTATACCCACTCCTGCTTCTTATGATCTTCTCCGTATTCTGTTGGAGGAGATTTCTGCATATCCAGTACTGGATGTTGAACAAGCAATCTGATAATTCATTGACATTGGAGTTAGGAGAGGTGGTTTTGCAGTACAGCTGGGTATTGTCAGTACACAAACATAGCATCCAGGTGCTAAAGTAGATTCAGCCTCTTAACCCTACTCCATCATTCAATAAAATTGTGGCTCATCTTGGTTACGATGTGAATTCCACATTCGCATCTACCTCCAATAACCTTGATTCCTTTGCCTAAAAGGAATCTCTCCAAAATACAAACAATGCTGAAAAATCTCAGCAGGGTCTGGCAGTACTTAGGGGGAATGAAACAGTTATTGTTTCAGGTCTGGTATGTCCTTCCTTTAAAGGTCTTTATCCACCACTGTCTAAAAAATATTCATTGATCCTGCTTTCTGAGCCAGAGAGTTTTAAAGTTGCATAGGTCTCTAAGAGAAAACAATTCTCCTTATCTCTGGTCGTAAAGGGCAGACCCTAATTTTTAAACAGTGCCCTTGGTTCTGGAATCACTCACATGAAGAAATGTCCTTTTCATGTTCAACTTGTCAAGATTATTCGAGATCTTGCAAACTTCATTCATGTTACCCCTTGCTCTTTTAGATTCTCCAGTGAAAACAAGCCCAGTCTGTCCAATGAATCCTCGTAACACAACCTTCTCATTCCAGGTATCAATGTAGTAAATGTCCTCTGAATTGCCCTCAATATGCTGACATCCTTCCCTAAATAAGGAGACCAAAGCACAGTATTCAAGATGTTGTTTCACCAATGCCCTGTATTGTTGAAACATAATATCCTTACTTTTATGTTCAATTCCTCTCCTAATGCAGGGCAGCATTTCACCAGCCTTCTTAAATACTCACTATACCCGCCTATTAACCTTGTGCACATTAAAACATGTACATGTTTGAAAACTGATGCTTCTTGGATGACAAATAGGAAGTGACCAAGAGTAGAGCTGTGAGACACACCAGAGGTAACTGTGTAGGAGCAGAGAGGCCATTGCAGCAATACTCTCAGTATGATCAACATCAGAAGTCATTTCACTTGACAAAAGAGCAGAGCTCTGAAAGCTTGTGATTTCAAATCAATCTGTTGGACTATAACCTGGTGTCAACTAGGAAAAAGTGAGGACATCACACGTTGGCGTTCAGAGTTGAAGAGTGTGGTGCTGGAAAAGCACAGCCCATCAGGAATTCTGATGAAGAGCTTATGCTCAAAACATCAACTCTCCTGCTCCTCGGATGCTGCCTGACTGGCTGTGCTTTTCCAGGGCCACACTCTTCGACTGTAACCTGGTGTTGTGTGCTTTCCGACTATGTCCACCTCAGTCCAACACCAGCACGTCCACACCCTGAGTATGATCACATGGAAGAGAATGAAACCAGATGATTGACATCCCACTTGGCTGGGTGACTGGAAAGAGGCTGTTAAGAATGGTTGCATTCAACCATGTGAAGGAGAATAGTTTACCTTTGTCACCATGTTATTGAACGTAATTTAGTGACTTCCCAATTACACTTAGTTTGTGCAGGCAGATGACATTGATTAAAAACAAGCGCAATGTAATTTGTGAGATGATATCTGTTAGTTACGTAGCATCTTGGCCATTTCTCTATAATTAATCAATTTTAGGGCTTTAAAGCAAGACGAAGTATTCTAAGTGATAGCTCGCTCTTTCAAAGTAACAGGAAGCAATTTTATTAGCTTGCTTCTGTTAAAATGCATTTTTTGTTGACTGTGGAGGAGTTTACTGCTGACAGAATTGCAATGATCCAGTGGCCCTTCAGTTTAAGAGCAGTTGTTCCTCACACTTACAGCTTGTTGCTGGACTCCTGTGGTGAAGGGTTAATAGATAACTTAAAGAGGAGGCATAATTTGAGTTTGTTTGAGGGCACGATCTCTGCCAGAGTGTGCAGTTTGAGCCTGGGGCATTTACATGAAAGACGGGGCTGCGTGACGTGTATGAGCAGTGACAGGGCTACAGCTGCAGGAGTACAAGTCTGACTTAATTTGAAGTGACAAGAACCTTTTGGATGACATTTGCTGGCATAATATCAAAGCTGATTATGTTTCTTAAAAAAAATGACCACATAATTGCCCTTGATCAGTAACCAGCCAACTTTCAATGAATACCATTTACCATGGAACTACTAAGAGATAATTGCAATTTAGCAGTAACCAATACGGTAAACTTTATTAACACCAAACAGAAAATGCCAGAAGCGTGCATCAGCCATGAAATGGAGCTCCTTGACCCTGATAGGTGCTTCAGAACCCTTGAAGCAAAATAATGCAAAGCTTGGAAGGATAGCAAGATAAGTAGGAACAGGAGTAGGCCATATAGCCCCTCGAGCCTATTCCACCATTCAGTGGCTGATCTGTGGCCTGTATACCTGCCTTTGGCCCATATCACTTAATTCCTGTGCTTAACAAAAATGTATCTATCTCATTTAAGATTACAACTGGTTTAGTATCCACTGCCTTTTGTGGAAGAGAGTTCCAATCCTCTACCATCCTTTGTGTATAGAAGTGCTTCCTCACATCTCTCCTGAACGGTCTGGCCCTAATTCTCCCTATGCGCCCTAGTTCTAGAAAATCCAAGCAGTAAAAATAGTTTATCTTTATTTACCTTGCATTTTTCTGTTGATATCTTGATGACTTTGATCAGATCACCCCTTAACCTTTGAAATTCAAAAGAAAACAGGCCTTATTTGTGTAATCTCTCTTGATTACTTAATACCTAAAGTCCAAATATCATTATAGACATGTTAAGCCCTTGTGAGGAGTGTGAGTCCAGCATGGTTTATGGACTGTGGTGTTGAACTGTTAACTGTGTTTCTTTGTTTTTCCACATTTTAGTAAGAAGGACTGTAATGTTTAACTTAACTTTGTTTTCCTTATTTTTCTGCTTTGTAGCTAAGATTCTGTACCTAGGTACCTTTGTACCAAAGGTGGTGCCGTAAGTGGTGACTTGTAAACTTTTCATGTAACTCATATGAGTATATGTGACTATAAACCTAATTAAATAATTGAACAGCCACAACATGGCATCCCTACTCCTATACTCAGTGTTCTGACCAATGAAGGCTAGTGTGCTAAATGCCTTCTTCACCATCCTGTCTACCTGCGACTCCATTTCAAGGAACTATGTACTGAACCTCAAGGTCTCTTTATTTAGCAACATTACCAAGGGCCTTACCATTATCTGCATAAGTCCTGCCCTGGTTTGCCTTACCAAAGTGCAACATTTATCTAAATTAAACTCTATCTGCCACTCCTCAGCCTATTGGCCCATCTGATCAATGACCCGTTGTACTCTAAGACAATCTTCTTCACAGTCTACTACACCACCTATTTTGTTGTCATCTGCAAACTTACAAACCAAGCCTCCTGTATTCACATCCAAATCATATATATAAATGATGAAAAGCAGTGGACTCAGCACGTTCCACACAGTGCTGATCACAGGCCTCCAGTCAGAAAAGCAACCCTTTACCACCACCCTCTGTTTCTTAACCTTCAGGCTAATTTTGTATCCAATTGGCTAGCTTCCCCCCCCCCGGACCCCAAGTAATCTAACCTTATTAACCTTACTAATAGTTGAAATTGAAATCACCAATAATTTTTTTTCTTTAACTACACATCCAATAATAATGAACTGTTCCCTCTTAGACATGCCCTTTGTGCCTGGACAGTGAATCCCTGTGTCAGGCCTACATGGTGCTATACCAGTGACTGCAGCATGGCTGTTGGAAGGCTGCTGATGGAAACCTGCTGACATTCTCTGCAGAACACTGCAGATAGCTTCACCTTGAGAAGCTCAGGGTCTTGAGTGCCTGAACTCAGATTGCCTTAGCATTCATGGCAGCAGTCTGGGTCAGCTCACTGACAGGCAGCACAGGATGTCAGTAACTGGAGCATTAATATTGTTATCATGAGAGGGGACAGCTCATTCATGTTCCATTTTGCTACTGTCAATCCCCACATGCAATACCTCAGTAATCCTTCTCATCTGTTGGGCAGATTGCTGCTGTAAGAACCTGCAAGCTTGTTTGAACAGAGGGATCCACAACTAAAATAGCAGCAGTCTGAGCATGCAGAATACAAAACTGTGTGGTAACAAGTAGATTGATCTCAGACAAAGCATCTACTGCAGCGCCGGAATGTGGTGGAATTCTACCTACATTGCACTCAGACTGTATAACAATTGAGTGTGCAAATGGGAGTTGGCCACCACTTCCAGACTGAACAGGATATGCTCCAAACTTTGTGGACAGCACTCTGCCAGGTTGGAGTCTGACTGCTCAGTACTCCTTGGCAGTGACAGTATGCTGGCTGTCAGGCCTTGCAATGTGCCGAACATTGTAATGTGTATGTCCCTCTCTATTGTTTGTATGTTCCCCCACTTAAGCCCCAGTTTAAGTCCCCTGTAGCCATCTAGTCTGATATCTCATCCTCCATGGAGCAGGCACATGAAGTGCCCCTTACCTCTGCATTCCTGTAATTCCCAGTGACTCACCACATGCAGATCCAAATTCTGTGCTACCCTCTTTGCCTGCAGTCGTTTGCTCTTCTTCCTCCTCAGAGGTTTGCAGCATGTCTCACTCTTCCTGATGAGACTGAGGTCGCTGGCCAAGCAGTCATTTTACAAGGCAGCTCTTGGTTAATAAAATTAGAAATAAGATAATATCATATGGATAGCAGCATCCTTGGAGGGAAAAAGAGAATTAGCGCTTCCGCTCACTGACCTTACATCAGAATATATTGGTATTTGAAAGCATAAAATGTCAAAGGGGAAGGTAGCAGTGGAAAGCAAGAGGGTTATGGCCACATCTTCTGCAGCATTCACTTCATGTGAGAGAGCAGGATGAGGTAGAAAAGGAACATAAGGCAAGAAAATTCTTTCAGCCTGAACGCTCTTGGTGATGATAGATGCAGTCAGCTCTGTCACAGCTATCCCCATAATCTGGAGCACTGTCTCTTCCAAAGAGCTCAGATTATGCAGGCCCCCTTTTAGATTCTGCCTTGCCCACTCCTGTTACTTGTCCTGCAAGAGAATTTTAGTGATTGTAATGCATTGTGTTTTGGGTGATGTGCCTGCTTTAATCAGATACTGGAGGTGTATTGGAGCAACAAAAGGTGGATTTCAGGCTGGTACATGTGCGAGTGCAGAATGTTAATCCTGTTGCTGGTGGGTGTATGACGAATAAGCATGGTAAGAGATTAATGTTGTGGTGTGTAGCAGATGTCCTCTAAAGATGCATCCACTGACCTTGACCACCAATGTGACACCATTGAACTTCTTGCAACACTGGTGCCAGCTCCTAGAAGACAATCTGAGGCAATTGACTTTATTGGCCCCTGGGAAAGATTGCTTCTCTCTCATTTGGATCTTCTGTACTAATGCTTCTGGCACTGCACAGGAAATCTCAGGAACCCTCTCTTTCCTGCTGCTCCATTTGGTATATTTCTCTCTCTGCAGACAGCCAGCAGCTTCTACACAATACTGTTCCCTTGTTCCTCTTGCTGCCTAAAGTTCTGCTCTCAGACAGACCACTTTATTTTATCTATTCATTCTCAGAGTACAGGTATTGCTGGCAAGGCCAGCATTTTAATGCTTTTGTTTTGTTCCCCTTAAGGAGGTGAAAAAGGGTGTTCTTTGCAATTGGCTATCGTTTAGGTAGTGAATATCGTCTCTCAATTCCATTGAATGAAGAATTTCAGGATTTTGACCTGATAATGATAAAGGAATAGCAAAATACGTTGAAGGCGGAATGGTATCTGGCATAGTGGAGAAGATAGATCTGAAGGCGGTTAATTCTGTTAGCTACCTTTGTTCTGCTAGGTGGTAGATATCATAGGTTTGAAAACCTCTGCCAGAGAATCTTAGGTGACCTGCTGTAATAGATCCTGCAGAAGAGACGTGATACAGTTTTGGTTTGCCAATGGTGGAGAAACTAGTCTTTTATGATTTGGAGATGCTGGTGTTGGACTGGGGTGTACAAAGTTAAAAATCATACAACACCAGGTTATAGTCCAACAGGTTAAATTGGAAGCACCAGCTTTCAGAGCACTGCTCCATCATCAGCCTCTTGAATCACTGCAGTCCACTTCCAGTGGGTTGGCCCACAATGTCAGTAGGGAGGGAATACCAGAATTTTAACCCAATGACTGAAGGAATAGCGGTATATTTCCAAGTCAGGGTAGTGAGTAGCTTGGAGGGGAACCTGCAGGCGGTGGTGTTCCCAAGTACCTGCTGCCATAGTCTTTCTAAATGGAAATGATTGTGGGTTTGGAAGGTGCTGTCAAAGGATCTTTGGTGAATTTCTGCAGAGCTTCTTGTAGATAGTACACACTGCCGCTACTGAGCACCGGTGGTGGAGGGGTTCAATGTTTGTAGATGTGGTGCCAATCAAGCGGGTTGCTTTGTCCTGGATAGTGTCAAGCTTCTTGAGTGTTGCTGGAGCTGCACCTATCCAGGCAAGTGGGGAGTATTCCATCACACTCCTGACTTGTGCCTTGTAAATGGTGGATAGACTTTGGGGTGTCAGGAGGTGAATTATTCGCCGCAGTATCCCTCGTCTCTGACCTGCTCTTGTAGCCACTCTGTTTATGTAGTGAGTCCAGTTATGTTTCTGGTCAATGGCAACCCCAAGGATGTTGATAGTGGGGGATTCAGTGATGGTAATACCGTTGAAAGGCAAGGGGCGATCATTAGACTCTTATTAGTGATGGTCATTGTCTGGCATTTGTGTGGCGTGAATGTTACTTGCCATTTGTTGGCACAAGCCTGAACATCAAGGGCAGGTGGTTAAGTTCTCTCCTATTGGGATATGGTTATTGTCTAAACCAGATATGGTGTGGTTATTACTTGCCACTTAGCCTAAAGTTAGATATTGTCCTGTAGATGACTTCATTCCTTGAAGAATTGTGAATGGAATTATATGCTGCATGATTGTTGGGAAACCACCCCAGTTTTGACCTTTTGAGCAAATGTGATTGATGATGGGAGTACCCAGAAGCATGTTTATAAAGCCATGATTCAGATGGCTGCTGCAATATTTGACCAATCGTTTCCAAACTAAACTCCAAACTCCGTGATCTAGGTCTCTCCTCTGCCGTCTGCAACTGAATTCTCAACTTCCTGACCCACGGCCCACAATCAGGGAAGATACACAATAGCACCTCCTCCATGACAATCCTCAACATTGGTGCCCTGCAAGGATGTGTACTCAGCCCCCTACTGTACACTCATGAGTGTGTGGCCAAAGTTTGTCCAAACCCCATCTACAAATTTGCTGATGACACCACCGTTGTAGGCCAGAAAACAAACGATGATGAGGCAGAATACAGGAAGGAGGTAGAATGCTTGGTGGCGTGGTGCAGAAATAACAATCTCTCCCTCACTGTCAGCAAAACTAAAGAGCTGATCATCAACTTCAGGAAGAAAAGAGGAGGACACAGTCCTATCTACATCAATGGATCTGAGGTGGAGAGGATCAAGAACATCAAGTTTCTAGGAGGGACAATAACCAACAATCTGTTTGGAACACCCACGTAAATGCAACAATCAAGAAAGCACAACTCTTCTTCTTCAGGAGGCTAAGGAAATTCCACATGGCAATAAGAACCCCCACCAACTTTTACAGATGCACCATAGAAAGCAATCTAACAGGGTGCATAACCAGCTTGGTCCGGCAACTGCTCTGCCCAGGATCCTAAGCAACTACTGAAAGTTATGAGAATAGCCCAGACCATCACGCAAATCAACTGCCCATCCGTTGACTCCATCTACACTTGGTGCTGCAGAAAGGCAGCTAACATCATAAAGGACCCTTCCCATCCCACTTATACTCTCTTCAACCTCTTCCATCAAGCAGAAGATACAAAAGCTTAAACATATGTACCAACAGGTTTAAGAACAGCTTCTTCCAAGCTGTTATTAGACTGCTGAATGCACCTCTCCAATTTCAAATCTAACGTTGATCTTGTTTTGTGCGCTTCCCATGTAGCCATAAATTTGCATGCTTTGCTCTGTCTAAGCACTCTATGATCTCTATGTCCTTGTATATTATGATCTGTCTATACTGCATGCAAAACAAAATTTTTCACTGTGCTGAGGTACATGTGACAACAATAAATCAAATCAAACCAAACAAGAATATCAGTACAAATGATAGCAGTGACACGCAGCCTAAAATCGTAGCCATAACTGACTTTGATTGAGACTTGTTAGAGCATAAATTAAATGGAGCTCCAGTGATACCTCAGTCCAACCAGGCTGCAGTGAGAACCTGTGACCAGCCAGTACATTTAATTTTTCTGCTTAATGTCTCAAAGTGATATTGGTGTAAAGACCATTTATTTTTATTTTTCTGGAGTTTGATTGTGGACTGAAATAGGAAAAGGACTCTTTAAATCAAGGAGAGTGGAAATATCACTATACTGAGTTTAATAAAAGTAATTTAAACTCATTGAAAATGGTGGTTACATGACTGCTTTGTTCAGTCGGTTGGGAGATTGGTTGCAGAAAGGCTGGAACAGGGGGTCAAAATGAGATTCAACTGGCAAAAAGTAGCTGATTGGTTTGTGGAATTGTGACTAGCTATGGACGACAAAGGCCACCTGCCTGCCAACAGCTATCTGATTGGCTTCTGGCTAAGGAACAGCTTGTGAGTGTGAATGATATTGCCAGAAGCCTTCATATCTCCGGTAGAGGTGGTAGCAGGTCTCTGCAGAAAGCCTGTTGCTTTTAATCAATAAATCAGAGACTTTCTAATTTGTGAGCAAGTCATTCTGTGCCTTTGACAAGGAAATAGAAAGTACCTGGAGAAGAGGGATTGAAGAACAGCAAGTCCCAGCAGGCAAGAGTGAACTGTATGGCCAAAGGTCATTGAACTGTTTTCCTAGTTTTTTCCTTTGCCCATAAGATCAATTTCTTGTCAGTTTGTATGTGTATTTAGGAGGAGTTTTATAAAGGGAAAGATCACACGACACCAGGTTATAGTCCAACAGGTTTATTTGGATGCACTAGCTTTCGGAGCGCTGCTTCTTCATCAGATGGTGACAACCACCTGATGAAGGAGCAGGGCTTTGAAAGCTAGTGCTTCCAAATAAATCTATTGGATTATCAACTAGTGTTGTGTGATCTTTAACTTTGTACACCCCAGTCCAACGCAGGCACCTCCAAATCATTTTTTCGAGGGGATAGAGTTTTAACTAGTAGAAATCTATGTCAAGTTATATGGTTGTTTAACTGTGGCTAGAAACTATTTATTTGTACAAAGTAGTAATTCTTGTTAATTACAGAAACCTGGTCACATTTTCTGTTTGCCTGGGTCTAAAACAAATTGGAAAACATTGGCATACTTTTGTAAAAGCTTTAACTTTTGCAACAACTGTAGGAATGCTACCCAGTGAAGTGTGACATTAGGCCCAATGTTGCATGCTGAAGACCATGAGCACATAGGTAAAGCACCAAAGTAAATCACTGACAACGAAGATTGATCTTATTGACTTGTGCGTTGCATTGAATATTTATTGGCCGCTTGAGAGAATAAAACTGGAGCACAGCAAAAAAAAGGGAAGAGTAGAAGGTGAAGTAAGATATTGGTAGGTGTAGGGTACAGACCTCCAAACAGTAGCCACTCTGTGGGAAAGGCTATAAAATCAACAAATAATTGAATTGGAGCACGTAAAAAGAATAGAGCAATAATTCTGGGTAACTTTATTCTTCATGAGGTGGAGGTGCTGGTGTTGGACTTGGGTGGACAAAGGTACACAACACCAGGTTATCATCCAACAAATGTATTTGAAATCACAAGCTTTTGGAGTTTTGCTCCTTCATCAGTAGAGTTACTTTATCTGATGAAAGAGCAGCCTGCGATTTCAAATAAACCTGTTGGACTATAATTTGGTGTTGTGTGACTTCTGACTTTATTCTTTATGTTGATTGGTTAATCAAATTGGAAAGGGCAGCTATGACAACAAATTCATAGAATGCATTAGAGATGGTTTCCAAGAGCAATGTGTCATGAAGCCAAACAGGGAAAACAGACTGTCTTGGATCTGGTAATGGGTAATGAGGCAGGTTTAATAAATGACCTCAGAGTAAAAAGTCCCCTAGGAAGTAGTGACCATAACATGATAAAATTTATTACTCATTTCAAGAATAGAAATGTGAGTCAGAAACAACTGTGTTTAACTTAAAGGGAATTATAATGAATTGTGGATAAAATTAGCTAGAGTGAAGTGGGTGGCTAAATTATCAGGAATGACAGTAAACAAGCAGTGGCAGACATTTAAGGAGATTCATAACTGTAAGAGAGGGATAAACCAACATTGACTAACAAAGGAAGTTAGGAGAGTATTAAGTAAAAAGAAAAATCAGTAAAGGAGGCCAAAGTCAGTGATCGCCCCAAAGACTAGGATAAATTCAGAATCCAGCAAAGGAAGACTAAAACAAAATAGACAGAGAAAATAGTCTTCAAGGGCAAATTAGCAAGGAATCTAAAAACTGACAATAAGAGCTTCTTTAAATATATGAAAAAGAAGAGAGAGGTCAAAGTGATCATAACATACGTTCCTTAGAAAATGAATTTAGGGAGGTGGTTTTGGGGATAAGGTAAAATCGACATTTTTCATCAGTCTTTACAGTGGAAGAGTTCTTCAAACGTCTCATTAATACTAAAGAATACAGGGAGGAATTAAATACCATAATCATCACAGGGAAATAGGATGAGACAAACTAACAGGACTAAAGGCAGGTAAGTCTCCTTGCATTCTAGGAAACTAAAAGAAGTAGCTACAGAGATAGTGCATGTATTGATTGTAATTTTCCAAAAATCTTTGCTTCTGGAGAAGTTCTAGAGGATTAGAAAATTGCTAATGTGACACCCCTATTCAAAAAGGGAGGGAGGCAAAAAGCCAGTAACTACAAGCCGATTAGCTTAACATCTATTGTTGGAAAAGTATTGTGATCAGTTATGAAGGAAATAATTGCTTAACATTTGGAAAATCCTAATCTAATCAAGAGTCAGGATGACTTCGTGAAAGGAAATTTGTGTCTGACCAAGGAAGCCTCAACAAGAGTGGATAGAAGGGAACCAGTAGATACATTGTATTTGGGCTTCCAGAAGATGTCCGACAAGGTGCCTCAGAATAGGTTAAGTCATAAGAAAATAGCCCATGGTGTCAGATGAAGCATAATGGCATGAATAGAAAATTGGCACATGGGCAAGAAACAGCAAGTTGGCATAAGGGTTTCTTTTTCAGGTTGCCAACTTGTGACCAGTGGCGTTCCAAAAGGGATCAGTGCTGAAACCGCAACTGTTTGCAATACAGTATATATTAATGGCTTGGAATGAAGTGAATACATTGGAGCCAAATTTGCAGATGACACAAAAATAGGTGGAAAGGTAGGTTGAGACAGGGTTACCAACAGTTTATGAAATATATTGATAGCTGAAGTAGCTGGACAAAAAGTTGACAAATGAAATATAATGTGGGAAAATGTGAAATTGTTCATGTTGAAAGGGAGAACAAAAGAGCTGAGTGTTATTTAAATGGAGAAAAACTGCAGATAGCTGCAATACAAACAGACTTGAGGTATCTGTATATAAAAGACAGAAAGCTAGCGCAAGCTGCAGCAGGTAATCAGGAAGGCTAATGGACTGTTGGCCCTTATTTTAAAGGGGTTGGAGTGTAAAGAATAGCGAAGTCTTACTGCAGCTGTACAAGGTGATGGTGAGACCACATCTAGAGCACTGTGAGCAGTTTTGGTCCCCTAATTTAAAGAAAGATATCATTTCATGAGAACCAGTTCAGGAAAGATTCACTATGATGCAAAGACCATAGGAGTAGAATTAGGCCATTTAGCCCATTGAGTCTGCTCCACCATTCCATGTTAAGTTCCTCACCCCATTCTCTGCCTTCTCTCTGTAACCCTTGATTCCCTTGCCAATCAAGAATCTACCAATCTCTATCTTAAGTACTTTGTCAATGACTTGGCCTCCACAGGCGTCTGTGCCAATGGGCTTTTGCCCGAAACGTTGATTTCAAAGCTACTTGGATGCTGCCTGAACTGCTGTGCTCTTCCAGCACCACTAATCCAGAATCTGGTTTCCAGCATCTGCAGTCATTGTTTTTACCTCAGTGCCAATGTGTTCCAATGATTCACCACCCTCTGGCTGAAGAGATTTCTACTCAACTCAGTTTGAAAGGGTAGTCCATTCACTCTGAGGCTGTGTCCTTAGGTCCTAGTCTGTCCTACCAGTGAAAGCATTTTCTCCATGTCCATTCTATTCAGGCCTGTCAGTTTTCTATAAGTTTCAATGAGATTCCCCCATCCTTCTAAACTCCCATCGAGTACAGATCCAGAATCTTAACTGCTCCTCATATGACAAGCCCTTCATCCATGGGATCATTCTTGTAAACCTCATGTAACCACCAGCACCTCCTTCCTTAGATAGTGGGACCAGAACTGCTCACCGTATTCCAAATATGCTCTGACCAAAGCCTTATATAGACTCAGCAGTATATTTCCGCTCTTGTTTTCTAGCCCTGTTTAAATGAATATTAACATTAAATTTGCCATATCTGATCCTAAGGGATTTGACAGAGTAAATGCTGAGAGGATCAGCCATGATCCTATTGAATGACAGAGCAGGCTCAAGGGGCTGAATAGCCTACTCCTATGCCTATTTCTGATGGTCTTATGGTGATTTGGAAAGATTACATTAGGTACCTGCAATGCAATATATCGAATGGCCACTTCTAATGCTTGTTTATTGGAAGGTTTTTGGATTGAATACTTTCTTACTAGATTTTCTTGTTGTATTGTAATAGCTAATTCATGGTTTTCCGTTCCACCCTCCTGGCTTGCCAAGGATTTGGGATCCTTTATGCAAAAGCCACTTTCAGTTGCTTGGTGGCATATAATTTGAATATTGCTGAAAAGAGATGAAATGTTGAAAACATTTGACTTGCATTCATCAGGATAAAGGCAAGAATTTCACAATTTAAATGATCATAATAACTTATACTACAGGGGAAAATTGTGCTGATTGGCCAAAGCATTACCATGGAAAAAGCAACAGAGGATAGAGGCTTTCAAGAAAGACAAGGCTTGAACGCATTGCTTTTACTTATAAAGAATGGATCTCTCTGTGTGAATATCTCGTTGCTTTTAAGCATAAATGAGCCAACTGATCATCTTGAATTGGTTGTTAGTATAGCTGCTAACTCACTGGACTAAGTTTTGGGCTTCTGGTGCTGCAATTTGTAGAAATTAAAATTACCTGTACAATTTACCAATGAATGTTAAAATCTATCTCGTTCATGAGTATCCTTCACAGAAGGGAACCAGCCATCGTCTCTCTGTCTAGTACACACTAGTTCAAGTCCCACACAATGTGGCTGACTCAGGATGTAATTTTCCCCTACATAGAAATGGCAAGACGAGTAAATAATTGGACAGACTGATCCTGGAGAGATATTCACCTACTTCTCACCTCTTCACCAATCAAGTTCTGTACGAGGAGATCAACTTTTTAGGGACTTTCTTGACCTGGTACAAATTAAGGCTCATAAGTGTCAATTATTGACCATCTAAGAACCTCAACTAACCAACTCCTTGATCATCTGCCTTCCTGGTGGGAAGCTTTCTGACTGGGAAATCAGAGTGAGCTACTTGTTGAGTTGAGGGTAGGGGAGCTTCTAATTGCCCAAACTGGATACAGTAAAAATATGGAGTATGGTGGAGAGAATCACAAGGCAGTAGCCTCTGAAAGTCAACCAATGCCCTTCACTCCGACCCTCAGTACCCACCCTACTCTCCCTACAATTGCCACCCCAGGACAAGAAGATACAGATCACGTACCTTCTTGCTGCTGGGTATGCTAAGGAGTAGGTCTCACCCAGTTGTCTTCTGATTGGCCAGCAGCTTCTGGTGATAAAGGACACCCCACCCACACTAATGTCAGCTCTTGGATACATTGTTCACCTCCTCAGAACAAGTAAAACATTGAAACAGAAAGAAAACAAAACATTGTAAAAGATCTCTTCTGCCAATACTAATAATCTGGCTAGTGCATTAAGTCACCATCCAGCAGTAACAAACTGCTTCTTTTTACCAGTAACTTTACAGGTAGGTCTGTGATAACAATGGGTTAAGACATACTGCTCCACACTCCTGAAATGACTGCTGGCTAGAACAGCTTACTGTAATACTGGCAGTACCTTCCAGGCAATAGATTCAGGATAATTTCATATTTCCCATAGGTTTTGTTAAATCTTTCATTAATACCTATTCCAGTTTATTGGACATGATGAAAAAAAAAGGAGTCTATGTATCATATATTTCTACAGATTAATCTTAGACCTTCTTGCTAGCAAGATTTACCAGCGAGGGAATACATCACTTATCAGACTCTGACAGCCTCACACACTAATCATCCATTTTCCTCCAGGTTGTAGAGTGAGAATATGTGTCACTGAGATCAGACACTGATAAATGCACCATGACTTTTTCTTGCTAATTTGACTTGTGACTTTTGCTGACGAATGAAACTTTCTTTCTTGCAAACCTTGGCTGATTCTTGATGTGATGTTTCATCAATTAGTCTACTTCTCGATTAGACAGGGTTGAAGTAGACAAGCTATGTGATTTATATAGGGGCGAATGAGTTATTTTTTATTTTAAAAATTGCTTTTCTAACTAATGTTGCATCATCATGCCATTACTATGTCAATCATTGTAGCTTACCAGCAAGTTCTTCCCACTAAATGCTGGTGATCTCAGCTTGTAGTTGATTGAGAAAATAAAACTGAATTAAAATTCAGCCCATCATCTACAAACTCCTTATAGAAACCCATACCCCAGGTCAGCAATTTTTGTCATGATGTAAACATATCTGAAGTAAACTCCATAGGAATTGGGGGAGGGATGGTGGTAGAGTTATATTTTGGTTGGATTTACTTGAGATAAGAGCCATAGGTTTGTGATATTCAAAATATTGTGCGTATGCACTCCCATAGTTGCATCGTGCTGCGTTTTGCAAGCTAAATCTTGCTCTTTGAAAAGCTAAGGCTATTTGATTGTTCTTGCAGTTGCCTAGGGATTGCAAACTCCAATAAGAGCGCAATGCTCATGAGGGACCGTAGTTTGTCTCACAAAGCAAAGTTGTGTTGTATCAAAAAGACTGCCTGATTGTTTGCACAACATCGTAGGGACACATGTCAATGCTTTGATGCTGAAGAGTTGAATGCCCTGTTGCAGGAGGTACTTTGAAAGAGCAGAATTCTGCTTGAGCTTGAAACATGGCCTTGATAGTCATCACTGGAGCATGGAGGGAAGTCAGTCATCAACCAAACCAATTCATTCAGCTATTGTGAGCCTGGCTGCAAGTGAAGTATGTTTCTATCAGTCAGAGGATGAATGTGTCCATGCTCCATTTTTAGATCCTGTAACAATCTCACAGACTTAAATTGGCAGGTACCATATAAAGCAAACAAAACAACACTATTCACTGTATCTCGATATATGTGGTAACAATAAATCAATCTTTTCCCTGAGCCAGTTTGACCCGATTATCTTAAAGGTGTAGGTTGAGAACTAAACATCCAAATTCATGTAGCGTAAGGTGCTCCACCTGTGTGAGGCTTGTCAATGGAATCATCAGTTATAAATGCAAATTTGCTAAAGATAGAACACCTGACAGTTTTACAAGCTGATAAATAATTTTCCATGTATCTGACAAGCCTCCTGAATCAAGACTGGACATTTGTCGTTTCTTCTTTAAATAGTGAGAAGACTGTTAAACAATAAAGGAGTCATAGCTGATGACTACTATTATTCATTGAATGATACAGCACAGAAAGAGGCCATTTTCTCCATTGGGCTTGTTCAAACTTTGACAAGTATCCATTTAATCCCATTTACTGCATGCAGTCTTTTACAAGCACTTAACAAATTCTGTTTTAAGCATTACAATTGAATCTGCTTCGATAGGATGTAAGAGCAGAAGTAGTCCATTCAGCCCATCAAATCTGCTCCACCATTCAATGAGATCATACCTGATCTGATCAACTCCACTTCCCTGCCTTTTTCCCCATAACCCCGATACCCTTACTGATCAAAAATCTATCCAACATCAGTTATGAATATAGTAAATGAACCAGCCTCTGCCGAATAGAATTCCACAGATTCCCTTGAAAGGTCTGTTTCTGTATTGTATGACTCTATGACTCTTAGTAGTCAATACTGGTACAAACATTGTAGCGCATAGTTGGCACAGAATCAACTGTCATCGAAGCTACAGATTTACCTCTTGATAGCCCACAGGCCTTTAAAACATAGCATTCTGCTCATCCTCGCAGAATTTGTCCAAGGGCACTCAAGAGAATTGAGAATCGTTTGAGGCAATGAATAGGCTGGTGGAAGAAGGCAACTTTTTTTAATAGCATGTAGCTGGATTTTCCAAAGGCTGTTAACGAGGTGCCACATAGTAATCTACCCCTTAAGAAATAAGGGCTGTAAGAATGGCTAAAGGCTTTAGGTTCAATAAATATTTTGGTTGTACACACGTGGGGATACAGTCATTTATTTAAGAAAACTGGTTGGTCTGTTGACAATTCAAATGTCACTTTGATTTTCTCTTTTAGATTAAAAATTTGTCAAACACAAAGAATGAAAATCTTGTTAACAACATTCAAAGCAATCACAACTATTTTTAAAAGTGAAGACTGCAAATTTTCTGAGTGAGCGCAGTGTCAGATTCCCCCTATCTTCCTGACATACACTGAGCTGGAAGGGAGGGAGCAGTGTCTGAAAGTCATAGAGTCATAAAGATGTACAGCACGGAAACAGATCCTTTGGTCCAACTCACCCATGCTGACCAGATATCCTAAATTAAGTTAGTCCCATTTGCCAGCATTTGGGCCATATCCCTCGGAACCCTTCCTATTCATGTACCCATCCAGATGCCTTTTAAATATTGTAATTGTATCAGTCTCCACCACTTCCTCTGGCAGCTCATTCCTTACACACACCACCCTTTGCCCCTTAGCTCCTTTTTACATCTTTACCCTCTCCCTAAACCTATGCCCTCTAGATCTGGATTCCCCCACCCTAGGGAAAAGACCTGGTCTATTTACCCTATCCATGCCCCTCATAATTTTATAAACCTCTATAAGATCTCCCCTCAGTCTCCAATGCTCCAGGGAAAACAACCCCAGCCTATTTAACCTCTCCCTATCGGTCAAACCCTCCTATCCTGGCAACATCCTTGTAAATCTTTTCTTAACCTTTTCAAGTTTCACAACATCCTTCCTATAGGAGGGAGAGCAGAATTGCACACAATATTTCAAAAGTGGCCGAATCAATGTCCTGTACAGCCGCAACGTAACCTCCCAACTCCTGTACTCAATACTCCTGACCAATAAAGGAAAGCATACTAAATGCCTTCTTCACTATCCTATCTACTTGAGATTCCACTTTCAAGGAACTATGAACCTGAACTCTAAGGTCTCTTTGTTCAGCAACACTTACTGTTAAATGTATAAGCCATGCCCTGATTTGCCTTTCCAAAATGCAGCACCTCATATTTATCTAAATTAACCTCCATCTGCCATCCCTTGGTCCATTGGTCCATCTGATCAAGATCCTGCTGTACTCTGAGGTAACCTTTTTCGCTGTCCACTACACCTCCAATTTTGGTGTCATCTGCAACTATACTTAATAACTATATCTCCTATGTTCACAACCAAATTGTTCATTTAAATGATGAAAAGCAGTGGACCCAGCACTGATCCTTGTGGCCCACTGCTGGTCACAGGCCTCCAGTCTGAAAAACAACCCTCCACCACCACCCTCTGTCTTCTACTCTCGAGCCAGTTCTGATCCAAATGTTATCTATAAACTATGTTATCCGTCATTTGATTATCCAGAATTCGTTTAACCGAATAAAATACTTCCCGCCCGTGTCCTCTTGTATTCCATATGATCTAACCTTGCTAGTCAGTCTCCCATGGGGAACCTTGTCAAATGTCTTAATGAAGTCCATATAGATCACGTCCACCACTCTGGGCTCATCAATCCTCTCTGTTACTTCTTCTAAAAACTCAATCAAGTTTGTGAGACATGATTTCCCATGCACAAAGCCATGTTGACTATCCCTAATCAGTCCTTGCCTTTCCAAATACATGTACATCCTGTCCCTCAGGATTCCCTCCGTCAACTTGCCCACCACTGACGTCAGGCTCACTGGTCTATAGTTCCCTGCCTTGTCCTTACCACCCTCCTTAAACAGTGGCACCACGTATCAAATTAGGTAAAGGGGCTGTTCAGAGAGATCTGGGTGTTCTTGTCCACCAGTCAATGAAGGCAAGCATGCAGGTACAGCAGGTCGTGAAGAAGGCTAATAGCATGCTGGCCTTCATAACAAGAGGGATTGAGTATAGAAGCAAAGAGGTGCTTCTGCAGCTGTACAGGGCCCTGGTGAGACCACACCTGGAGTACTGTGTACAGTTCTGGTCTCCAAATTTGAGGAAAGACATTCTGGCTATTGAGGGAGTGCAGCGTAGGTTCACGAGGTCAATTCCTGGAATGGCAGGATTGCCTTACACGGAAAGACTGAAGCGACTGGGCTTGTATACCCTTGAGTTTAGAAGACTGAGAGGGGATCTGATTGAAACGTATAGGCTTATGAAAGGACTGGACACTCTGGCAGGAGGGAACATATTTCCGTTGATGGGGGAGTGCCGAACCAGAGGACACAACTTAAAAATACGGGGTAGACCATTTAGGACAGAGATGAGGAGAAACTACTTCACACAGAGAGTGGTGGCTGTGTGGAATGCTCTGCCCCAGAGGGCAGTGGAGGCCCAGTCTCTGGATTCTTTTAAGAAAGAATTGGATAGAGCTCTTAAAGATAGTGGAGTCAAGGGGTATGGAGATAAGGCTGGAACAGGATACTAATTAGGAATGATCAGCCATGATCATATTGAATGGCGGTGCAGGCTCGAAGGGCAGAATGGCCTACTCCTGCATCTATTGTCTATTGTCTATTGTCTATTGTTAGCCAACCTCCAGTCTTCTGGCATTTCAATGATCCAAGTATCTCAGCAAGAGGCCCAGCAATCACTTCTCTAGCTTCCCACAAGAATTCTAGGGTACACCTGATCAGGTCATGGGGATTTATCCACCTTTATGCGTTTCAAGACATCCAGCACCTCCTGTAATATGGACATTTTTCAAGATGTCACCAACTATTTCCCTACGTTCTATATCTTCCATGTCCTTCTCCACAGTACGAGGAACCTCGATTATCTGGCATTTGATTATCTGAATATCGGATTATCCGGCAAGATCGCAAGGTCCCGATGCTCAGCTAAACTATGTTATCCATCATTTGATTATCCAGAATTCATTTAACCGAATAAAATACTTCCCGCCCGTGTACTTCGAATAATCAAGGCTTCTCTGTAAAAGCCGAAGCAAAGTACTAGCATCTCCCCCATCTCCTGCGGTTCCACACAGTCTACCTTGCTGATCTTTGAAAGGTTCTATTTTGTCCCTAGTTAACCTTTTGTCCTTAGTGTATTTATAAAATCCCTTTGGATTCTCCTTAACCCTATTTACCAAAGCTATCTCATGTCCCCTTTTTGCCCTCCTGATTTCCCTCTTAAGTATATTCCAACTGCCTTTATACACTTCTGCTCGATTTCTGCTGTCCATAGCTGATACATGCTTCCTTCTTTTTCTCGACCAAAATCTTAACTTCTCTCATCATCCAGCATTCCTATATCTACCTGTCTTGCCTTTCACCCTAACAGGAACATACTATCTCTGGACTCTCTATCTTATTTTTGAAGGGTTCACATTGTTCAGCTGTCCTTTTACCTTCAAACATCCGCCTCCAATCAACTTTTGAAAGTTCTTGCCTATTATTGTCAAAATTGGCCTTCCTCCAATTTAGAACTTTAACTTTAACTCCTGTGTAACCTTTTCCATCATTATTTTAAAAGTGATAGAATTATGGTCGCTGGCCCCAAAGTGCTGCCCCACTGACACTGCAGTCACTTGCCCTACCTTATTTCTCAAGAGCAGGTCAAGTTTTGCACCTTCTCTAATAGGTACATCCACATACTGAAGCAGAAAATTTTCTTGTACACACTTAACAAATTCCTCTCCATCTAAACCCTTAACGCAGTGGCAGTCCCAGTCTATGTTTGGAAAATTAAAATCCCCTACCATAACCATCCTATTGTTCTTACATATAACTGAGATCTCCTTAAAAATTTGTTTCTCAATTTCCCGCAAACTATTAGGGGGGTCAATAGTACAATCCAAATAAGATAGTCATCCCTTTCTTATTTCACAGCTCTATCCAAATAACTTACCTGGACTTATTTCCCAGGAATATCCTCCCTAAGTACAGTCATAATGTTGTCCCTTATCAAAAATGCTACTTCCCCTCCTCTCTTGCTCCCCTTTCTATCCTTCCTAAACCATTTATATCCTGGAACATCAAGCTGCCAGTCCTGTCCATCTCTGAGCCACGTCTCTAAAATTGCTATGATGTCCCAGTCCAATGTTCTTAACCATGTCCTGAGTTCAAAGGCCTTCCCTGTTAGGTCTCTTGCATTGAAGTAAATGCAGTTTAATTTACCACATTCTCTGCTTTGTCCTGCCTGCCCTGACTGTTTGACTTGCTGCTTTTCCCAGCTGTAGCAGTCGCAGATTGATAACTTTCCTCAGTATCTCCCTGGGCGCCCCTCCCCACACCCCCACTTCCCCACCCCCCCCAAACTTACTGGTTTAAATCCTCCCAAGCAGCTCCAGCAAATCTCCCTGCCAGTATATTAGTCCCCTTCCAATTTAGGTGCAATCCATCCTTATACTCCCACCCACCTCCTCTAACCTTACTAAAGAGTCTGTAAACTCAGTGAGTTTTCAGGATTCTCTTTTTTATTCTTCTCTTCCTTCACTTAGTTCTGTGCGGGCTTTCAGAGTAGCGGGATATGAATGTTAGGGCAGTTGCACGTTTCTCCTGCAGAATGTGGCAGGTGAGAGACACTTCAAATGTCTCTGCCGACAACTGGAGCTGGAGCAGGATGAACTACAGATCATCCGGGAGGCTGAGGGGGAAATTGGGAGGATGTCCAGGGAGGTGGTCACTCCCCAGATACAGGATGAGGACAGCTGGGTTACTGTCAGGGGGAGGAAAGGGAACCGACGGTCAGAGCAGGGATCCCCTGTGGCCATTCCCCTCAGCAATAAGCATACCGTTTTGGATACTGCTGGTGGGAACAGCCTACCAGGGGAAAGCCATAGTTGTCAGGTCTCTGGCACTGTGGCTCAGAAGAGAAGGGGGGAAAATAGAAAAGCGCTAGTGGTAGGGAACTCAATAGTTAGACGGATTGACAGGAGATTTTGTGGTCAGGAACAGGACTCCCGGAAGGTATGTTGCCTCCCTGGTGCCAGGGTCCGGGATGTCACCGATCAGGATTACAAGATTCTGAAGGGGGAGGGTGAGCAGCCAGTAATCGTGGTACATATTGGCACCAATGATATAGCAAGGAAAGGGATTGAGGATCTGAAAAGTGATTACAGAGAGTTAGGTTGGAAGCTGAAGAGCAGGACAAGTAGATTAGTGATCTCAGGTTTGCTACCGGTGCCACAGGATAGTTAGATGAGGAACAGTAAGCAAATGCAGCTTAACACATGTCTGCGAGGCTGGTGCAGGAGGGAGGGCTTCAGATACCTAGACCACTGGGATACGTTCTGGGGTAGGTGAGACCTGTACATGAAGGACAGGTTGCACCTGAACTGGAGGGGCTCAAATGTGGGAGATTTGCTTGTGTAATTTGGGACGGTTTAAACTAGTTTAAACTGGCAGGGGGTGAGAATCAGAGCCACATGTCTGAGAGGGAGTCAGTTGCAGATGGAGCAGTGACAGGATGTATTGAATCTATCGGGATGAAACAAAGGGATCGGTTAAAGTGTATCTGCTTTAACACAAAGTTAAAAATCACACAACACCAGGTTATAGTCCAAAAGGTTTAATTGGAAGCAGACTAGACAATAGACAATAGACAATAGACAATAGATGCAGGAGTAGGCCATTCAGCCCTTTGAGCCTGCACCGCCATTCAATATGGTCATGGCTGATCATTCCCAATCAGTATCCTGTTCCAGCCTTATCTCCATAACCCTTGACTCCACTATCTTTAAGAGCTCTATCCAATTCTTTCTTAAATGAATCCAGAGACTGGGCCTCCACTGCCCTCTGGGGCAGAGCATTCCACACAGCCACCACTCTCTGGGTGAAGTAGTTTCTCCTCATCTCTGTCCTAAATGGTCTACCCCGTATTTTTAAGTTGTGTCCTCTGGTTCGGCACTCCCCCATCAGCGGAAATATGTTTCCTCCTGCCAGATTGTCCAATCCTTTCATAATCCTATACGTTTCAATCAGATGCCCTCTCAGTCTTCTAAACTCAAGGGTATACAAGCCCAGTCGCTTCAGTCTTTCCGTGTAAGGCAATCCTGCCATTCCAGGAATTGACCTCGTGAACCTACGCTGCACTCCCTCAATAGCCAGAATGTCTTTCCTCAAATTTGGAGACCAGAACTGTACATAGTACTCCAGGTGTGGTCTCACCAGGGCCCTGTACAGCTGCAGAAGCACCTCTTTGCTTCTATACTCAATCCCTCTTGTTATGGAGGCCAGCATGCTATTAGCCTTCTTCACGACCTGCTGTACCTGCATGCTTGCCTTCATTGACTGGTGGACAAGAACACCCAGATCTCTCTGAACAGCCCCTTTACCTAATTTGATACCATTGAGGTAGTAATCTGCCTTCCTGTTCTTGCCACCAAAGTGGATAACCATACATTCATCCACATTAAACTGCATCTGCCATGCATCTGCCCACTCACCCAACTTGTCCAGGTCACCCTGTAATCTCCTAACATCCTCATCACATTTCACCCTACCACCCAGCTTTGTATCATCAGCAAATTTGCTAATGTTATTGCTGATACCATCTTCTATATCATTTACATATATTGTAAAAAGCTGCGGTCCCAGCACGGATCCCTGCGGTACCCCACTGGTCACTGCCTGCAATTCCGAAATGGAGCCGTTAATCACTCCCCTTTGTTTCCTATTAGCCAACCAATTCTCTATCCAATCTAGTACTTTGCCCCTAATACCGTGCGCCCTAATTTTACTCACTAACCTCTTGTGTGGGACTTTATCAAAAGCTTTCTGAAAGTCCAGGTACACTACATCCACTGGATCTCCCTCGTCCATCTTCCGAGTTACATCCTCAAAAAATTCAAGAAGATTAGTCAAGCATGATTTCCCCTTCATAAATCCATGCTGACTCTGTCCTATCCTGTTACTATTATCCAGATGTGCCGTAATTTCATCCTTTATAATAGACTCCAGCATCTTTCCCACCACTGAGGTCAGACTAACTGGTCTATAATTTCCTGCTTTCTCCCGCCCACCCTTCTTAAAAAGTGGCACAACATTAGCCGCCCTCCAATCCTCAGGAACCGACCCCAATTCTATTGAACTCTGGAAAATAATCACCAGCGCATCCACGATTTCCCGAGCCACCTCCTTCAGTACCCTGGGATGCAGGCCATCAGGTCCCGGAGACTTATCAACCTTCAGACCTAACAGTCTCTCCAACACCAAATCCTGGCAAATATAAATTCCCTTAAGTTCAGGTCCTTCAGCCACTGTTACCTCAGGGAGATTGCTTATGTCTTCCCCAGTGAACACAGATCTGAAGTACCCATTTAATTCCTCTGCCATTTCTTTGTTCCCAGTAATATATTCCCCTGTTTCTGTCTTCAAGGGCCCAATTTTTGTCCTAACCATTTTTTTGCCTTGGATATACCTAAAAAAGCTTTTACTATCCTCCTTTATATTCTTGGCCAGTTTACCTTCGTACCTCATTTTTTCTCTGCGTATTTCCTTCTTACTAATCCTCTGTTGTTCTTTAAAAGCTTCCCAGTCCTCAGTTTTCCCACTTATCTTCGCTAAGTTATACTTTTTCTCTTTTAACTTTATATGTTTCTTTACTTCCCTCGTCAGCCACGGCCGCCCATGTCTCCTCCTGGGATCTTTCTTCCTTTTAGGAATGAACTGATCCTGCAACTTCTGCATTATACACAGAAATATCCGCCATTGTTCCTCCACGGTCTTCCCTGTTAAGGTATTGCACCATTGAACTTTGGCCAGTTGCTCCCTCATAGCTCCATATTTCCCTTTATTCAACTGAAATATTGTCACTTCCGATTGTACCCACTCCCTCTCAAATTGCAGATTGAAGCTTATTGTATTATGGTCACTACTTCCCAATGGCTCCTTCACTTCGAGGTCACTGACCAATTCTGGTTCGTTACACAATACCAGATCCAGAATTGCCTTCTCCCTGGTCGGCTCCAGCACCAGCTGCTCTAAAAATCCATCTCTGAGGCACTCCACAAAGTCTCTTTCTTGAGGCCCGATACCATCCTGATTCTCCCAGTCAACCTGCATGTTAAAATCCCCCGTAACAACTGTAGTAACATCTTTGCGACAAGCCAATTTCAGCTCCTGATTCAACTTACATCCGACATCCAGACTACTGTTTGGGGGCCTGTAGATGACTCCCATGAGGGTCTTTTTACCCTTAGTGTTTCGAAGCTCTATCCACACTGACTCTACATCCCCTGACTCCAGGTCCCCCCGCGCAAGGGACTGAATATCCTCCCTTACCAACAAGGCCACCCCACCCCCTCTGCCCGTCAGTCTGTCCTTACGATAGCACGTGTAGCCTTGAATATTCATTTCCCAGGCCCTGTCCCCATGAAGCCACGTCTCAGTTATCCCCACAATATCGTATCTGCCAATTTCCAAAAGAGCCTCAAGCTCATCCACCTTGTGTCTAATGCTTCGTGCATTCATATATAGAATTTTAAATTTGTTACTGCTCTCACCCATCCCCTCAACCCTTATTTCACTCAACTTTACAGCATGATGCCTTTTCCAGTTTTCTGCCTCCTTGATACAGTTGTCTTTCTTGACTTCTCTTGTTCTAACTACCCCTTCAATTTCCTTTTTAAACATCCAGCTTGTCACCTCCCTCCCGCTACTTAGTTTAAATGTAGCGGTGTTGCAGCAGAAAACCTGCCTGCCAGAATGCTGATCCCTGATCTATTAAGGTGCAAGCCGTCTCTCTTGTAGAATTTATGGTTACCATAAAATATACCCCAGTGATCCAAGAACTTGAAACCTTGCTTCCTGCACCAGTTCCCCAACCACACGTTCAAGTCCATTATCTCCCGGTTTCTGGCCACACTAGCCCGAGGAACTGGAAGCAAACTGGAGATAACCACCTTGGACGTCCTGCTTTTTAGCCTTCTTCCTAGTTCTGCGAAGTCTCGCTGTAGTATGTTCCTCCTCTTCTTCCCGACATCATTTGTGCCGACGTGTACCACCACCTCGGGCTCTTCACCCTCGTCCTTGAGGATGTCCTGCACTCTGTCCGCGATGTCTTTCACTCTAGCACCAGGAAGGCAACACACCATCCTTAAATCCCGTCTGCTGCCACAAAAACCCCGGTCAGTTCCTCTCACGATGGAGTCCCCTATTACCACGGCTCTGTGCGATGTCCGACTCTTCCGCTCTGCTTCTGCGGCAACTTTTGATTGACAAACATGGCCGCCCGAGCGTTGCTTCATCAAGTGGTTCAATGCATGGAGTGTCTGAAATAAGAATGACGAACGTAGAGCATGGATCAGTACTTGGGGCTACGATTAGATTAGATTACTTACAGTGTGGAAACAAGCCCTTTGGCCCAACAAGTCCACACTGACCCACCGAAGCGCAATCCACCCAGACCCATTCCCCTACATTTACTCCTTCACCTAACACTACGGGCAATTTAGCATGGTCAATTCACCTAACCTGCACATTTTTGGATTGTGGGAGGAAATGGAGCACCCGGAGGAAACCCACGCAGACACTGGCAGAATGTGCAAACTCCACACAGAGAGTCACCTGAGGCGGGAAATGAACCCGGGTCTCTGGCGCTGTGAGGCAGCAGTGCTAACCACTATGCCACCCACAACAATGTTGTGGTCATAACGGAGATGTGAGTTTCACAGGGGCAGAAATGGTTGCTTGATGTTCCAGGGTTTAGAATGTTTAATAAGAACAGGGAGGGTGGAAAAAGAGGAGGGGTATAGCATTGCTAATCAGAGGGTACATCACAGCTACAGAAACGAAGGGTGTTGAGGAAGGTTTGTCTACTGAGTCAGTATGGGTGGAAGTTAGGAACAGCAAGGGAACAGCCACTGCATTGGGGGTTTCCTACAGACTACTTAATAGCAGGAGAGAGAGTGAAGGCGGGCAGATTCTGGAAAAATGCACGAGTTAGCAGGGTTGTTGTTATGGGTGATTTCAACTTACCCAATATCGAGTGGAACCTCCTAAGTGCAGATGGTTTGGATGGAGCCATTTTTGTCAGGTGTGTTCAGGAGGGTTTCCTAACTTAGTATGTAGACAGACTGACGAGGGGAGGGGCCATTTTGGATTTGGTGCTCTGCAACGAGCCAGGATAGGTGTCAGATCTCGGGGTGGGAGAACACTTTGGTGAAAGTGATCACAACTGCCTCACATTTACCATAGCCTTGGAGAGTGAAAGGAGCAGTTACTGAGGGAAGATATTTAATTGGGGAAAAGGAAATTATGACGCTATCAGACAGGAGTTGGGAAGTACAGACTGGGAACACTTGTTCTACAGAAAGGGCATGTGGAGACTATTTTAGGAGCAGTTGTTGCGAGTGATGCACAAATTTGTTCCTCTGAAACCTGAGACAGGTAAGAAGGCGTAAGATTAAGGAACTTTGGATAACGAGAACAGAGGAACTTCTTGTCAAAAGGAAGAAGGCAGTTTACGTAAGGTGGAGGAAGCAAAGATCTAGCACAGCTTTACAGGATTACAGGCTTGCTGGAAAGGAGCTCAGAAATGGACTGAGGAGAGCCAGGAGGGGGCACAAAAAAGGCTTGGCAAGAAGGATTAGGGAGAACCCAAAGGCATTTTACTCATACATGAGGAATAAGAGAATGATCAGGGAGAAGGTAGGGCCGATCGGGGATAGCGGAGGGAACTTGTACGTGGAGTCTGAGCAGATCGGGGAAGCCCTAAATGAGTTTTTTGCTTCGGTTTTCACCAAGGAAAGGGAACTTGTTGTAAATGAAAACTTTGAGGAGCTGGGATACAGTCTTGACCAGATCAAGATTGATGAAGTTGATGTGCTAGAAACTTTGGAAAACATTAAGATTGATAACTCCCCATGGCCAGACCAGATTTATCCTCGGCTGCTCCGGGAAGCGAGAAAGGAGATTGCTAAGCCGCTGGCGAGGATATTTGCCTCCTCACTCTCCACAGGAGTCGTACCGGAGGATTGGAAGGAGGCAAATCCCTGGCAATTACAGGCCAGTCAGTCTTATGTCTATGGTCAGCAACGTTTTGGAAAGAATTATGAGGGATAGGATTTATAACTATTTGGCAAAGCATATTGTGATTAAAGGCAGTCAGCATGGCTTTGTGAGGGACAGGTCATGCCTCACAAATCTTATTGAGTTCTTTGAGGAGGTGACAAGTCAGGTCGACGAAGGTCGAGCAGTGGATGTGGTGTATATGGACTTCAGCAAGGCAGTTGATAAGGTTCCTCATTCATAAAGTCAGGAAATAAGGCATACAGGGAGATTTGGCTGTCTGGATTCAGAATTGGCTGGCAGAAGGCAGAGAGTGGTTTTAGATGGAATGTATTCTTCCTGGAGGTCAGTGTTGAGTGGGATCCCACAGGGCTATGTTCTTGAGCCTCTGCTCTTTGTAGTTTTTATGAATGACTTGGATGAGGAGGTTGAGGGGGTGGGTTAGTGCAGATGACCAAAAGTTTGGAGGTGTTTTCGATAGTGTAGAGGGCTACTGCAGGCTGCAGTGCGACATAGACAGGATGCAGACCCGGGCTGAGAAATGGCAGATGGAGTTCAACCTGGATAAATGCGAAGTGATGCATTTTGGAAGGTTGAACTCGAATGCTGAATATAGGATTAAAGACAGGATTTTTGGCAATGTGGAGGAACAGAGGGAACTGGGTGTGCAAGTACATATATCCCTCAAAGTTGCCACCCAAGTGGATAGGGTTGTTAAGAAAGCATGTGGTGTTTTGGCTTTCATTAACAGGAAGATCAAGTTTAAGAGCCACAAGGTTTTGCTGCAGCTCTACAAGTCCCTGGTGAGACCACACCTGGAATATTGTGTCCAGTTCTGGTCGCCCTACTATAGGAAAGATAGAGGCTTTGGAGAGGGTGCAAAGAAGGTTTACCAGGATGTTGCCTGGACTGGAGGGCTTGCGTTATGAAGAAAGTTTGAATAAGCTCAGACTTTTCTCTCTGGAGAGAAGGAGGATGCGAGGAGACCTGATCGAAGTGAACAAAATAATGAGTGGAATAGATAGAGTCAATAGCCAGAGACTTTTCCCCAGGGCAGGATTGACTGGTACGAGGAGTCATAGTTTGAAAATATTAGGAGGAAGGTATAAAGGAGACGTTAGAGGTAGCTTCTTTATGCAGAGAGTTGTGAATGCATGGAATGCGTTGCCAACTGTGGTGGTCAAAGCAGAATCATTGGGGACATTTAAGCGACTGCTGGACATTCACATGGAGAGCAGTGAGTTAAGGGGTGCGTAGGTTAAGTTACTCTATTTTACATTAGGATTAAACCTCGGCACAACATCGTGGGCCAAAGGGCCAGTTCTGTGCTGTACTTTTCTATGTTCCATGTTCTATACTAATCACTTCTACCCCAGAAGAGATTTCAATGATCCAACAATGGGAATCCTTCTCCCCTGCACCAGCTCCTCAGCCATGTATTAATCTCCTCTATCCTCCTATTCCTACCCTCACTAGCTTGTAGCACCAGGAGTAATCCAGATATTACTACCCTCAAGGATCTCCTTTTTAGATTCCTGCCTAACTTTCTATATTCTCCCTTCAGAATCTCATCCTTTTCCCTTCCTATGTCATTAGTTTCACTGTGTACAATGGCCTCCTGCTGAGTCCACTCGACTTTGAGGATATTCTGCACTCTGTCCGAGATATCCTTGATCCTGGCACCAGGGAAGCAACACACCATTCTGATGTCTCGCTGTTGGCTGCAGAAATGTCAGTCTGTGCCTCTGACTCGAAAGTCCCCTAACACAGTCAATTGCTTGGATCCTGATGGACCGTTTGTTACATTAGAGCCAGTTTTGGTACCAGAAACTTGGCTGTTTGTGCTGCATTCCCCTGAGAGTCCATCACCCCCTACCTTTGCCAAAACAGCATACTTGTTTGAGATGGGGATAGCACAGGAGACTCCTGCACTACTTGCCTCTCTCTCCTACCTTTTCTGGTGATATCTGTGTTTTTTCTCCCTTCCTATAACTGCCATCCATCACAACCCCTAGCTCCTGTAAATGTACTGTATGAAATTATAATTTTTTTGTGAAAGGAGATTTGACTGGAATAATCCCAGGGGCAATAAATGGATTTGAATCCTCTATTTGCTCTGATTTTTTTTAAGCAAATATCTTTTACACCCTCTGTACCTGACAATAAACTGCTGTTGAGAAAAAAAACTATTTTAATATCAAAATTTCTTTCACTGAAAAATCCAGAAAAGATGCATAACTGTAAGTCAGAATGCACGTTTTCACACTTATGTTAGTCAGAATCTGAAATTCTTCTTTCTAGAAGGCTGTAAATTCTGGATCAATTGAAAGTATCAGGAATAAGGCTGAATTTTTTGTGTTTAAAGTTATTAAAGAGTATGGAGCAAATATAGCTAAGTGTTCAGCTCAGCCAGGATCAATTTAAATGATGGAACAAGCTTGAGGTGCTGAACAGTCTCCTCCTTTTTCCAATGAATGGGAAAATCACATTCAGTGACTTAGTACCTTTGATTAACATGGGTTAGAGGACAGTATCTCTCAAGTTAAGAAAACTGCTTTATATTGCCTTTAATCCCATGCAAATGCTAGATTCTATGTCTGTCCTATGCAAAGTGGTCCCACTGCTGCTAGCAACAAAAAAATAAAGATCCACAGGTTTGGTGTAACACTGCATGAAAGCAATAGGAAAGCAATGTAGCTCTGTCACATAATTCTAGATATAATTGTCAACAGCAAAAAGCTATTGTCACACCTTTTCTTAAATGAACTTATTAGTATATTTTAATCACTGTGAATTCAGTCACTGAATCAAAATCCAGCTGGTAGCAGCTTTTAATTGACTTCCCTTGCTAAAGCTGTAGCTTATACTTCTACCTGCACATGTGACAATTTACATAATAAACTGTTCGTGGATTTCAAGTGTGAGTTGGCAGTGATGATGCATAGTCCTCCAGGGAATTTATTGAGGCGGTTCTGCCATTGTTATTCCATAATCAAAATAAAGTTCACACCCATAGAACATGCTCACCAAAGCAGGCACCTTCTGTGATCCTCATGCACAATTACTCAAAAACATCCGTACATAGATGAAATTATGCTAACTGTCTATAAACCATAAATCATATGAGGGGTAGTTGAGGACTCTGGGTCCGTACTCTGTGGAAGGCACCGCCTCAGAGTGAAGGGATGATTCTTTAGAACTGAGATGAGGAGGAATTTCTTCAGCCAGAGGACGTTGACTCTGTGGAACTCATTGCCGCAGAGAGCTGTGGAGGCCAAATCATTAAGCGTTACTTAAGACAGAGATAGAGTTATATAGTCATAGAGATGTACAGCATGGAAACAGATAGAACATAAAACATTACAGTGCAGTACAGGCCCTTCGGCCCTCAATGTTGCACGGGCCTGTGGAATTAACTTGAAGTGTATCTATCCTACACAATTCCATTTTCATCCAATGACCATTTAAATGCCTTAAAGTTGGCGAGTCTGCTACTGTTGCAGGTAGGGCTTTCCACACTCCTACTACTCTGTGATTAAAGAAACCACCTCTGACATCTGTCCTATATCTGACACCCCTCAATTTAAAGCTATGTCACCTTGAATTATGGTCACTATTACCAAAGTGCTCACCTACCTCCAACTCTAACACCTGGCCAGGTTCATTACCAAATCCAATATGGCTTTGCCTGTTGTTGGCCTATCAACATACTGTGTCAGGAACCCTCCTGCACACATTGGACAAACACAAGATGCTTCACTTCAACCTGTCCATACCGACCAGATATCCTAAAATAATATAGTACCATTTGCCAGTACTTGGCCCATATCCCTCTAAATCCTTTTTATTCATGTGCCCATCCAGATGCCTTTTAATTGTTGTAAATGTACCGACCTCCACCACTTCCTCTGGCAGCTCATCCATACACACACCACACTCTACATGAAAAAGTTGCCCCACCCATGCTTTCTTAATTTTTCCCCTCTCACCCTAAACCTATGCCCTCTAATTCTGGTCTTCCCCACTCCAGGGAAAAGATCTTGTCCATTTACCCTATCCATGGCCCTCATGATATTGTAAATTTCTGTAAGGTCACCCCTTAGCCTGCGACACTCCAGGGAAAACAGCTCCAGCTTAGACATAAACATAAACATAAAACAGTATGGCACAGTGCAGGCCCTTCGGCCCACAATGTTGTGCCAAGCATTTATCTTAATCTAAGATCTACACATCCTGTTCCTCTGCCTGACCTGCTGTGCTTTTCCTGCACTACACCCTCGACTCTGAACTCCAGCATATGCAGTCCTCACTTTCTCCTAACCTACTGCCGTCCATGTGTTTGTCAAGTCGTTTAAATGTCCGTAGTTTCTCTGCCTCTAGTACCACCACTGGCACTGCATTCCACGCACACACCACTCTCTGCATAACAAACCTACCTCTGACATCTCCCCAATACCTCCCTCCAATCATCTTAAAATTCTGACCCCTCATAACAGCCATTTCTGCCCTGGGGAAAAGTCTTTGGCTAACTACTCTATCTATGCCTCTCATTACCTTGCACACCTCAATCTTTCCTAGCTACCCCCCTGTAATCCTCTAAAGCTGTGCCAGACCTTTGCTTCCTCAACCTTAAGTAAGCTTCCTACTTCCTTTTGACAAGAACCTCCTCTGCTCTTTTCATCCAAGGCTCCTTCACCTTACCATTCCTTGCCTGTCTCAGAGACACAAAGTTATCTGCACTGAGGAGGTTCCAGTCAATACTGGGGAAGTTGAAGTCACCCATACCAACAACTCTGTTACATCTGCACCTTTCCAAGATCTGCTGTCCAATTCGTTCTTCCATCTCTCTGCTGCTATTGGGGGGATCTATAGAAAACACCCAATAAAGTGACTACTCCTTTCCCGTTACTGATTTCCACTGTACTGATTCAGTAGACAACCCCTTGTCAACAACCCCCTTTTCTGCAGCTGTGATGCACTCTGTAATTAACAATGCTACTCCCCCTCCTCTTTTACCCCCCTCCCTGTTCATTTTACAAGATCTAACCCCTGGAACATCCAGCAACCATTCCTGCCCCTGCAAAAGCCTTGTCTCTGTTATGGCCACAGCATCGTAGTTCCAGGTACTGATCCATGCTCACTTGTATTCCTGACACTCCTTGCGTTGAAACAGACACACCTTAAGCCATACCTTTGCCCTATCCACTGTGTATCCTTCCTGACCGACTCTCTGTATTCTATATCTGCCCCTTCAACAACTATCCTCTCCTCTGATCTGTAGTTCTGGTTCCCATCCCTTGCTAAACGAGTTGAAACCCTCCTGAAGTGCTTTAGTAAATCTCCCGCCCAGGACATTGGGGTACCTTCTGGGGAAGGTGGAACCTGTACATGAAGGGGCACCAATGACCTACGTATCTGAAGCCCTCCCTCTTGCACCAACCCTGTAGTCACGGGTTTAGCTTCACTCGCTCAGTGTTCCTCACCTCACTAGCACATGGCACGGTGAGATTGAGACAGTGGGCGAGATTGAGACTCCAATATAAAGCTTAAATATACTGGAATGTCCCCAAACAATGTATTCCTATTTTGTAATAGTCTGTAGATTGCTTTGATATCAGCAGTAAAACCATCATAGTCTCAGAGAACCATGGCACTGGCTCCATCAGAGAGAGATGAGTTTAACCTGAGAGTCACCATGCCTCAGGTGAGGGACCTTCATGGTGACCTCAGCTGGTCGTCACTCTGCATCCCAAACTCTGCGTATTCCAACTTCGGCTTCATTGTGTGAAGCTTTTGATATCTGGTACCAAACAAATAGTGCCATTAAACTAAAGTCAAAATTCTGCATATGCTGGAAGATTTCAAAAAAGAATCATACTGGACTTCAAACATGAACTTTGCTTCCCTCCTCACAGATATGGCCAGACCTGCTGAGTTTCCCCAGTTTTTATTTCAAATAATGCTGCTCTCGTTTTTTTGTTACAGGGAAAGCAATGTGAAACATGTACAGCTTCACGCATACAGAGTTTTTTTTTCCTTTTAATGTCTTTGGTTGTTTTTCTTCTAGGTATATGGACCAATGCTAGCGCGATATTTGGAACTGGAAAAGTTGGTGCGGAATGACTGCTGATCAATGGAAAACATTGAAAATCCTAGAATTTTGTGCCATCGATGGAGGCTATTCAGCCTGTGATACCTGTGCTGGGTCTTTGAAATAGCTGTTTAATTTAGGACCATAGCACAGCCTGATCGTGAAATTATTCTTTGTCAAAATCCATTTGCCTTTTAAAGGTTGCAATGACATTTGATTCACCACCTTTTAGGTATTGTGTTCTCGATCTTAATAGTCTTCTGTGAGAAAATATGTCTCCTAGTTTCTCCCTTCAATGTATTTACCTTCATTCCAGGACCTTCAGTTGCTGCTTTAATTGTTGGAGTTTACAGATTCCATATTTCTTTCTCTATCAAAATTCCTGCATTCTGATTTTAACAATTAAATCTCCCTTAATATTTTCTGCTCAAAGGGGAATTATAGTAGTTTGTCCAGTCTCTCGATAGAACCCTCACTCCTGCCTGGTATCCTCCTGCTAAACATTCTCATCTACAGGGCTTATAAGTCCTACCTCAATTGTGGTGGGCAGAATTGTACACGATTCTCCAACTGAAGCCTGAGACAGAAATTGGAATGACTCACTTACTTTTATATTCAGAGCTCCTTTTGACAAAGTCTAGAATCCCAGACACTTTTTAACCACAGGTATCAACACCTTTAGATCTGATTATGCATCCCTAGATTCCTCCATTTCCACACCATCCTCAAAATAGTACCATTAAGATTATACATAATTTCCTGTTTCTTATGCAGTGCTTGGCACTTAAGAATTAACCCCCACAGGCATGCAACTGTCTATTTCAACAGTTAGTCTACCCCCTCCTGAAATCTGTTGCTACATTGCACACTATGTACCATATTGTCAAGTTTTGTATCATCTGCAAACTTTGAAATCAGGTTTCTTATACACAGATTTAGATCGTTTTGCTACAACAAATTGATTCATAGAACTCTTTAATCATTCATAAAGAATCCAACTCAAATATTTTCAGACCATAAAGTCAATTTCTGCAAATGGTATATTTTTCCCTGTATTGCCTCGTGTTTTGTCATATTTTCATGGTCTGCTCAACTTGGGGTTCAGGAAGTAGCAGGGACCCGCTCACCTCTTCCTCTACTCTTGAAGTGGTTAGTTTGTGACAGAGGACTTTTCAGATGGTTCCACTACACGTTGGACCAGAGTGCAGGTAATTTCCGTCTAAACTGGGGTGACTCCAGAGGCACAGCAATAGCAAGCCAGAATTGCTGCCCCGTGCGTAGGATGGTTCAATATTAACATCAACCTCAAATTTCCAAGTCTCCAATACCGTGTTGCCTGAACATTCAGGGGAGCCTGCCCACCCTGAGGGATTGGTTGCTCAAATTTTCCCTGTTCCTGGCCCCTTAGAAATTAAGAGCAATCAGAAACACTTTTTAAATATACAGGTCGTTCTCCTACAACGCACATTTTGTGAATGCGATTTGGCTGTAATGCAATTTTTAAAATACTGTTTTGTACTCGATTCCATCGCCTTTTTACCAGCCAACTGTGACTTATTCTGCTGGCGCACCTGTTGCAACAGGCGCATCTGTGCGTGTATTTATTTTTGCTTCTATCTGCAACTAAGGTAGGAGAAGCGAACATTGGAATATTTTGCTTGAGCACTTACTGGGATCATGCATGGAGTTAGGAAGGGGGTAGGGGCTGAGGAGATGGAAGGGAGAGAGAGAGAGAGAGAGAGATAGGGAGCAAGTGAAGGTGCAAATGCAGCAATGTCCACTGGTGTTGGAGAGTAAGCAGGGCCTTTTGTTAAGCAGAGGCTCAGTTGCTGGATATCTGAAGCTTCAAGACACAGTGACTTTACAAGAGAAGGCATATGTGTGCGGAAGGGGGAAGGTGTGAAACTAAAGGTGGACCACTGGCGACCTTCATCTCGCCCCACCCCACCAAAGTCACCCAAGTCTTGCCTGATTCAAGTTTACCCAGTCTCCGTTTGAAAGGGAGGTTGGGGGTGGGGGAGGGAACTGAAGTCTCAGCCCCTCATTCTCTCTGAAACCTGAGACCCATCAGAACCTCCAGCTGTTCAGAGTACCCCAGCCCTTTAGCCCTCAAAACAAAAAGGAGATTTTACTTGTGCCACAAAAAGCCTTCCAGAAGTTTCACAAAGTTTCACCTGGCAGAGCGTCAGGTTGTGGATAAACTTCATTCCACTAGGAGCTGGGAATACAACAATACATTGGGAAAGTTTGCTTGTAAAAACTTGGCATTTCTGTAACTGACCAGAAATGGGTAGGTTTGCTAAACTGGAGTCTCTGACCCTGTTTTTCCCACAGGCCCCATTCTATAATGGGAACACAACTATCGCGTTATAGGAGAACTACCTGTAATCTGTTTCTGGAGGTTCAGGGAAAGTCCCTGGTACAGACCCCTTGATGGGGTTGTCGGCCACAAAACAGAAAGAAACGCACAGGTTTCCAAATGAACTAGGCTGACAAGGAATCCAGATATGAGGTATCACCAAGTCTGGCTTCAGACACTTCCCAACCAACCCCTCATCCCTGCAAAAGGTGGTAGTTGTGTTAGCAGGGGCAGACGTGAGTCAAATGGCAGAATATTAAAATCCTGAAAAGGAGAAACCAGCCACGTGCCTGTCAATACGAGTTGGATCAATGGGTCTGTTTCCGTGCTGTGCATTTCTATGACTCTAATATAAGAACAGGATTGGGAATGGGCCATGTAGGATTGTTTGAAAAAGATCAGGATTCCAGTCTTGAGATCCTATGAAAGACTTTGATGTGAATTGATGACACTAATTAGCACAATGATGATGCAAAAAGGAGGAAGAGGAATGTCAAAAATAGCAAGTGAGAGAATGAATGCTCAATGTGCAAAGGAGTCAGTTATCAGAAGACAGGCTCTAACTTCTGTCTTGGGGAAGCTTGTCATCTGGTAAATGTTCCCTTCAGGAAATTGAGAGATGTTTAGAGAATCTTGTTAAACTTGGGAGGAATATTCCGGTGGAAGTAGGTTTTATAGAAAAATTGAAGAGTTATTAAGAGGGATATTATTTGGTACAGAAGCGGAATAGGCTTTTTTAAATAAAAGAGACAAATGATCAGATCATACAGGTAATAGATTTACTTTTGCCACAATATAGCCAGATATAAATGGAAAAAAGTTGCTATTTGTGATTTATGTGTCACATTTTAAAAACTATGCCAGTAATTTATAATCCATACATTTAAAAAATATCAGATATAAAAATTCACATTTAATTCCAAAATCTGTTGATTTGATAGCAGGAAGCAGAAGGCCAATTTGGATAGCTGCTGAATTGCGATGTAGAATTAACCTGTACCCATTGATAGAAATGCAGGCAACATGCCAACTTGGTTCTGTCTTGTTCATTATAATGATTTCAGGGAGCAGAGAATACCAACTGTTCATTGTCCATGTACATCGACAGGAAGCTTGCATATGAGCTGGAGCCAATGCTGGAACTCATGCAGGAAGTGAATCTGACTTAGGAAACAGGAAGTTTTGAGATGCTCCCCTGGAGGTCTTAGTGGAAGAAATGGAGACATGTCCTGCATCCATTGAGGGGAAGCAGATTGTCCCGATACATATTGATTTGGAACGTACACTTGTGATTGGATTTATTTTTGCATTGTGCTTGAAAGGAAGTTTGATGGTCAATAGCTGGGGGAGGCTTAGAGTCATAGAGCCATAGAGATATACAGCACAGAAACAGACCCTTCAGACCAATTTGTCCATGCCAACCAGATACTCTAATCGAATCTTGTCCCAGTTGCCAGCACTTGGGACAAGTGCTTTTAAACCCTCCCCATTTATATACCCATCCAGATGCCTTTTAAATGCTGTAATTGGACACTTTCCATCACTTCCTCTGGCAGTTCATCCCATACACCACCACGCTTTGTGTGAAAACATTCCTCCTTAGGTCCCTTTTAAATCTTGACCCTCTCACCCTAAACCTATGCAGTCTAGTTTTGGACTCCCCTACCCTGGGGAAAATACCTTGTCTGATTACTGTAGCCATGCCTCTCATGATTTTATAAACCTCTACAATGTCACCCTTCTGCCTCCAATGCTTCAGTTGAGAGACTGCTGGTAAATGAAGAAGGTAGTTTGCTATTATTGCTATCACATTCAAATTAGAAATCTTCAGGGACTGACTGGGTAAAAGTGAGCTGGCTATCTTTCAATTCCTCCTCTCCACCTCTTTGATTTCTTTCCCTTCTCCCTCCTTCCTCTCCCTAACAACATTCCTTATGCTGTGTGATCCCTGTTCATTCTTCTTGTCACAGTAAGGGGAATGCCTATTGGTGGAGCCATACCTAGGAGCAAGTGGTTTGTGCAGAATCCATAAATTCAGCACAATGCCCTACATCACCAGCCAGTGCGTCTCTGTAGACATTTACGTGTTGAAAGAAGTAAAGAATGCACAAAATACTTGCAAAATTATTGTATTGGCCAAGAGAGGGTCAAGCCATTATCGACCTGTAAGTAGTTATGATCCCCTTGTGTACTGGTTGTTGGGGAATCCTTACTAATCCATCATGCATATTTAACAATAGGAGTTTAAGAGTGCGTATTGGCTGGCATGTTGAAATCCAAGATGAATTAGTGTTGCAAGCTGTTATGACCTCAGTAGAAGGAAGTGTGTTAGCTTAGTTGGCTGGATGGTTGGTTTGTGATGCCAATAGCTTGGAATCCTGTTCCAGCTGAGGTTACTATAAAAGTTTTACTTTCTCGACCTGATGCATGCTGACCTCAGGTTAAACTCACCACCAATAGTCTCTATCTAATCAGAGAGCAGCCCTGTGGTCCTCTGGGACATTGGTGACTACTGATCTCAGTGAATACAAGTACAGATTTTAGAACTAATCTTTTAGTATTTCTACTGAAGCCAAAAGTCAGGTATCTACTAAAAGAATGAAGCCACAAAGCTTAAATAAAGGCACTAAAATACAATGAGTACAATTACAAATGTCCTAATTTCACTCTTCTTCTACTCCTATTAGATTTACACCCTAACATCCTCAGATTAAATACTTACCTCAGAAAGATTAATCACTCCCACAGTTTGGGGACTGCGTCAATGATTCACTTACAGACTGAGATGTTTTGGGTCTTTCATCATTCTCTTCAATCTCCTCTACCGTCTTCAGATTGCAAACTCCCCAGGTCTCTGGCGTTTCAAGCAAGTGTAGCCACTTTAAATCAGAAGTCTCCTGATTCTAATCTTTTTGACATGGTATTTTGTATCTAAATCTCTCTGTATTTCCTCAACTTGGCCATACCAACTTAACTTAGTAGAGTCTTCCGTTATGAAGAGTTTTTTTTAGCCAACACCCAGGATTTCAAATGAATTCTGATGCATGCCAGATTATTCCAAACTGTCAAACTAAACTCTTTGACCACTAGGAATCTGCTAATCCCTACTATTAAAGTGTTGTGCCTTTTCACTAGTTCATCTACCATGCAATCTGATCACATCCTAATTTGCTGCATCCCAGTTTTTTTAAATGGAAAATGCTAGACACTTATTCTTAAAGGGACCACTACCCCACATAAAGTATAATCTTTATCCCCCCAAAACACATGGGAAATCACAACAGTGATTGTCCTCACAAGCAAACTGCCCTGTTCATCTCCAGGGTATGTCATTCAGTGAGATATGTAACAGAAACCTCTGCACAGCATTGGATGTAATTTTGGTCTTTGACATTTACAGCAATCAAATAACAGGCACTGTTAAGCTCAATTTGGCATCCACTGTCTTCACAAAGAAAGTGATTTAGATGATATATTTTGCAGGTTGTGGAAATAACTGTAATAATTCATCACCGGAATATGAAACATTATAGCACATGAACAAAATAATTTCTTAATCTGTTATGCATTACACAATAATTATTCTGTTTTCCACTAATTTAACAATAAAGTGAATTCTAACTGTAAATATGAATCTGATTATTCCATGTTTTATTTAGGAAAAAAGAGACTGAAGTCTGAAATTAGAAGGCAGAGTCTCTGCTTTGATCACAGTCTGAGTGCTTTACATTTTAAGAAGAAGTTTATGATAAGATTAATACACACAATCGTAAACCTGGACATTTTATTCTTGTGTGGATGAAGAATGGAGCTAGAAAAGGCACAACAGGTCAAACAGCATCAGAGGAGAAGGGGAGTCAACGTTTCAGGTCAGAATCTTATACCAGGACTGGTCCAAATTGAGACAGTCTAAATGTTGTCTGGAGTCCATGGGGATAAGTGGGGTGCGTCGGTAGGTCCTTGAAAAGAAACATGGCTGTAGTAGTGGGATCATTTCAGGATGTGGTCAAAGAGCTTCAGGACAGAGGAGATGACCAGGAGGTTGCAGTGAGAGAAAGACCCACTAACATCTTCACAGAGGGAGGAGGAAAACTTCTTCAAGTTTGGTATTCTTGAGATTATCTAAATGTTGTCTGGAGTCCACTCGGACTCTCCAGCATCTGCAGTCCTCACTATCTCCATTTTATTCTTGTGGAAATGCACCGAACAATACAGCATTGCTCTTTTATTTTCAAAAACTGTGGATGCTGGAGAAGTGAAATAAAACAAAAAAAAAAATTGGAAACACTCAGCGGGTCTGATAGCATCTAAGGTGAGACGGGGTAATGTTTCATATCAATGACTTCCACTTAGAATACATTATATGATCAAGCAGAGTCAGTGTGTCTTCAGGAAGGGGAAATCATGCCTGACAAAATATTACAGCTCTTTGAGGAGCTAACAAGGAGGATCAATAAAGGGGACTGTAACATATTTGGGTTTTCAAAATAAGTACCACACACTACGCTACTTAATGAGAATCCATGGTGCTGAAGAGAGTATATTAGAATGAATAGAGGATTAGCTAGCTGATAAAAGTCAAGAGTGTTAGGATAAGAGAGGTATTTTTAGGATGGCGAACTGGAACAAGTAATCCAAGGCTTGGTACTGGGACCACAATTATTTACAAAATATATTACTGACTTGGATGAGAAAAGTGAGTGCACAACTAACAATTTGCAGTTAGGTGGGAGGGCAAGTGGTGAGAATGACGTAAAATGTTTGCAGTGGGATACAGTCAGATTACATGAGTGGGCAAAATAAAAACTTGACAAATGGAATATAAAGTGGGAAAATGTGAGGTTACACACTTTGGCAGAAAAAAATAGAGGAGCAGAATATTATTTAAATGGAGAAAGACTTCAGAAAGCCAAAGGATTTGAAAATCCTTGTCTGTGAATCACAAAGAGCTAGCATCTAAGTTCAGCAGGTAGTAGGGAAGGCAAATGGAATATTGGCCTTCATTTCAAAGATAATAGAGCATAAAAGTAAGGAGTGTTTTGCTAAAGATATACTGGGCACTTGTCAGACCATAGCTAGAATATTGTGAACAGTTCTGGCACCTTATCTAAAGAAAGATAGACTGGTATTGGAGAAAGTTCACTAGGCTGACAGTATTCCTGATTTGTGCCTTGTTGATGTGGAGAGGCTTTAGGGAGTCAGGAGGTGAACTGCTTGCTTCAGAACTCCCAGCCTCATCGCCACAGGAGGTACTGCATATTTATATTAATTTAAAAATAATGAGGCTACATTTCTCCTTAAAGCTTAGGATATTTGTCAAAATAACTTAAAGCTACTGTAGCTCTTGAATGACTTTATCCTTTCAAAGACTTGTGCAGCACATCACACTGACCTATAAATGTATGTGACCTTTCAGCTTATCTACAGTCATGGGCAGGGTGGACTTACCCTTAAACTTTACAATGATGCTCATTTTGATTAATACTTATCTACAGTGGAGCTTGCTATAAATTCCAGCTTCCTATTGTCAGTCATAAATATCCATTTCAGGTTGGGCAAAATATGATTATTGTACAGTCTCCAGCAAGAGGCTATGTAGGGATCACTAAAGCAAATTGACAAATGTTAACACAGAAACTGCAGCGGCTCAGAATAAGATCTGACGGAATCAATATACTTCAACCTTTGGTATATTCCATGAGTTTCCACTTCCAAACGTAACATCCAACTCCAAAATGTAGGACTGAATTTGTTCTCGTTGTGGTAGATCTCCAGGGAATAGGGATAGATCCCACTGAGGTGACCACCAGATAATATCAGAGGCTAAATAATACGGTAAATGTTCACCCCTACCCCATCACTGTGGATAATATAAAAGGTCAAGCACTTTTACAGCTTAGTGAGCTGTACTAGTCAAGTATTTTTGAAAAGCTGAAATCACTCATGTAAGACAATGGCTTATTTTGAGGTGCATGTATCATCTTTCAAGAAGGATGGGCCCAACATATTATTAACTCTCTATTATTCAGATAACAATCAGGTATAGGAGAACTGGAAATCTCCTTTAGTCTTCCACACAAAATCGTGATTCCAGTCACTATGTTTGTGAATGCTTAAGATATACAAATAGAGATCAAATGGCCCGTTTGATGGTAGAATTTACAGCAATAAGAAAGGACCATCAGTGCAATTGGCTCAAACCACTTTCCAAGCCATGTCCCATCCCTTTTTGTCTAACTTTATCAGCGCATCAAGTGTTCCTTTCACCATCATGCTTCCCCTTGAATGCATTCATGTCACACACCTCAACTACCCCTTATGATGGTGAAGCTCACATTCTGTTACTCTAGGGAAAGCTGTTTATTAGAGAGCAAAGAACAGGACTACACAGGAACAGGCCCTCTCGCCTACCAACACTGCACCAAATAGGACATATTTATAAACTAAAACCCTTTTGCCTCTATGCATTCCGTATCCCTGAATTCCCTGCTTACTCAAGCATCTGTCAAGATACCACTTAAATGTTGCTTTTGTATCTGCTTTTATCATCTCCTCTGGCATTGCATTCCAGGCATTCCAGAGATGAGTGTAAAGACACTCACCTCTCACATCTCCTTGAAATATTCCCCCTTTTACTTTAACCCCAGTAATTGTCATTTACTGGGAAAAAGACTCAGACTATCCGTGTCTCTCATAACTTTGCAAACTTCTACCAGGTCACCCCTCAGTCTCTGTTGTTCAAATGAAAACAAACCACATTTAGAGTCATACAGCATGGAAACAGATCCTTTGGTCCAGTTGTCTGTGCCGATCAGAAATCCAAACCTGATCTAGTCCCATTTGCCAGCATTTGGCCCACATCCCTCGAAACCTTTCCTATTCATGTAACCATCGAGATGCTTTTAAATTTTGTAATTGTACCCACCTTCACCACTTCCTCTGGCAGCTATTTCATACACACACCAACCTTTACATGATAAAGTTACCCCTTAGGTCCCTTTTAAGTCTTTACCCTCTCACTTTAAACCTATGCCCTCTAGTTTTGGACTCCCCGACCCTCGGAAAAAGACCTTGGCTATTCACCTTCTCCATGCCCCTCATGATTTTATAAACCTCTACAAGATCACTCCTCAGCCTCCGATGCTCCAGGGAAAACAGCTCTGGCTTATTCAGCCTCTCCCTATTGTTCAAACCCTCCAGTCCTGGTAACATCTATTCTGCACCCTCTCAAATTTAACAACATCCTACATATAGAGGGGTGACCAGACTTATATGCAGTATTCAAAAAATGGCTTCACCAATGTCCTGTACAGCTGCAACATGACATCCCAACTCCTATACTCAGTGTGTTGATCAATGAAGGTAAGCATACCAAATGCTTTCTTCACTACCCTGTCTGCCTGCACTCTACTTTCAAGGAACCAAGAATCTGCACCCCAAGGTCTCTTTGGCAACATCTACCAGGGCCTACCATTTGTTGTTTAAGTCCTGCCCTCATTTACCTTACCAAAATGCAACACCTCACACTAAACTAAATTAAACTTCATCTGCTACTCCTCAGCCCACCGGCCCATATGATCAAGATCCCATTTTCATCTGAGATAATCTTCTTCACTGTCTACTACACCACTAATTTGATGTCATCTGCAAAATTAATAACCATACCTCCTATATTCACATCCATTTCATTTGTATAATTGATGAAGAGCAGTGGAACCAGCCCCAGTCCTTCTGGCACACCACTGGTCAAAGGCCTCCAGTCCGAACAACAACCATTGACAACCACCCTCTCCCTCCTAACTTCAGACCAATTTTGTATCCAATTCGCTAACTCCCCCAGATCCCATGTGATCTTATTAATCAGTCTACCATGCAGAACCTTGTCAAAGGCCTTGCTGAAGTCCATATTGACAACGTCAACTGCTCTGCCTTCATCAATCTTCTTTGTCACCGCTTCAAAAATCTCAATCAAGTTAATGAGACTTGATTTCCCAGACACAAAGCCATGTTGACTATCTTCAATCAGTCCTTTCCATTCCAAATGTATGTAAATTCTGTCCCTCAGAATCCCCTACAATACCATACCCACCATTGAAGTCAGGTTCCTTGGTCTATAGTTCCCTGACTTTTCCTTACAGCCTTTCTTAAATAATGGCCCCACATTAGCCATCCTCCAGTCTTTCAGCACCTCACTCGTGGCTGTCAATGATACAAATATTTCAGCAAGGGGTCCAGCAATCTCTTCCCTAGCTTCCCACAGAGTTCAGTCCAAAGATTTGCTCAATCTTTCTTCATAGCTAACACGATCCAGACCAGGCAGCATCCTGGTAAACCTTTTCTGTACCCTCTCCAAAACTTCCACATCCTTCTGGTAATGTGGTGACCAGAACTGGATGCAATATTCCAAATATGCCCATTAAAAAAAGGTCTAAAAAGCTGAAACATTACTTTTTAAATACTTTTTTTCATAAAATTATTTTTTTAAATGATAATTTTTATACTCCATACCCCAACTGATGAAGTCGAGCATGCCATATGCCTTCTCGATTACCTTTTCCATTTGTGTTGCCACTTTCCGGGATCTGTGGACCTGTATACTTAGATCCCTCTGTATGTTGATGCTTGGGTTCTGCCATTTACTGTATACTTCTCTCCTGCATTAGACTTTCCAAAATGCATCACCTTGTATTTGTCTGGATTAAATTATATCTACCATTTTTCTACCTGAGCCTCTATGCTATCTATCTATATCCTGCCGGATCCTCTGGTAATTGTAATTGTCCCCACTATCTGAGCTCCTCCAACCTTTGTGATGTTCACAAACTTACGAAGCAGGCCACTTACCTTCTCTTCAAAATAACTTTTATATATTACAAACAACAGGAGTGCCAGAACTGATCACTGCGGAACACCACTGATTATAGATCTCCAGCCAGAATGCCACCCTTCTACTGCTACTCTGTCTTCTTTGACCAAGCCAATTCCATATCCTTCTTCCTAACTCATTGCAGATCCTATGTTTCTGCACCTTTTGTATTAGCCTTGCCAAAGTCCATAATCAACAACATTTACTGCTCCCTCATCAATTATAGTTCCATAGAATCCTTACAGTGTGGAAACAGGCCATGCAACCCAATGAGTCTACACCGACCCTCCAAAGAGCATCCCACCCAGATCTATTCCTGCATTTCCCATACTTACACATATAACCTACATATCCCTGGACACTATTGGGCAATTTAGCATGGCCAATCCACCTAATTTGCACATTTTTGACTGTGGGAGGAAACCAGAGCACCTGTCAGAAATGGGGAGAATGTGTAAACTCCACACAGTCATCCGAGAGTGGAATCAGACCCAGGTCCCTGGCTCTGTGAAGCGGAGTGACAACTTTGTCACTTCCTAAAAAAAACCTCAAATTAAGTTTGGGAGACACGACCTTCCCCACACAAAGCCATGTTATCTATTGCTAATTCATCCATATTTTTCCAAATGTGATTAAATCCTCTCCCTGTCCTACCAAATTCCCTACTGAACTTTTGGATAACTATCTTTCATTTGTGTTTCTCGGTTTTACTTCTGGTGCAAATGAAAACAACTTGTTCACATTCATCTATCAAGGGCCCTCAAACTTTTCAAAGCTTTTATTAGCTCAGCCCAGGTTATTAGAATTGAGTGGATACTGCCAGATGGATTAAATGCAAGCTACTCTCCTCTGAAACTCTTCAAAATCAGAAGGCCTACCAACATTTGAACAGCGCAAACAACATTAGCAGGTATTGAAAGTAAATCCGGGGGTAAAAAAACAGCAATTAAAAATAATTACCTTTGTGACTACCAATTCCCAACAACAGATGTCAAGGAGCAAAAGATTTTTGTTTGGTGGGACATTAGCTTTGTGTCTGTGCTTTGTTTTTCTGCATGTGAGAATGCACAGGTCACGGGAATCTATTGAATCAGTTTACGTACATTAGAGATTGTGATGTCGCTCAAATTAACAAAAAAAAACTGTGGCTCTAGGTCAATCCCCATTTTTGACCTCTGATCTGAAAGCAATTTGCAACAAAAGGGAGAAAATGAAAGGAAGGAAGGAAAAAGATGGAACAAAGAGATAAGCCAGGAACCCATGTGTAAACAAAACCATTACATTATATATTAACAAAAACATAATGTGAATGTTTATGATTGCTACAACCAGAACTCTAATAGCACAAACCTACAGGGAGGCGAGCCTGTGGATGCTGTATAAGATAGAGTTAATGCTCAGTGTAGTTTTTGCTGCGTTTTATCAGCATTGATGGGAGTACCAAAAATGTTGGTGTTCCGATCTTTTCAGTATGACACAAAACGAAGGCCCCATTTTGAGGGTTAAAATAAAAACCCATGGCACTATTTTAAAATGGAAACAGTTCCCTCTTATCTCATGTTGTTGCCAATATTTATTCCTTAACCAACATCATTAAAAGACATTACCTTGTCATTGCCATTATGCTGCTTGCTACATTCAAATTAGCAGCATTGTTTACCTAAATTAGAACGGTGATTACACTACAAACATATTCCATTGGCTATAAGGTGCTCCACAATATCTTTAGTCAATCAAGGCACAAAGTAAATGGGAGATTTTTCTATGGGCAAAACCTCTGTCAACTGGAGCATAATTTGGGAAAATGTGAAGTTCACTTTGGCAGGAAGAGTGAGAAAAACAGATTTATTATTTAAATGGTGACCCATTGCAGAATTCCCAGATAGCAGAAGAATCTAGGTATTTTAGTGCATGGATCCCGAAAAGATTTTGAGTGGATCCAGGAAATTATTAAGGAAAGCTAATAGAATAAAGCTCGGTTTTATTGTGAGAAGAATCGAGTATAAAAGTAAGAGGGCCATGTTTTGGTGGCACTGTAGCTCAGTGCTTAGCACTACTGTCTCATAGTGCCAGGGACCTGGGTTCGATCCCAGCCTTGGGTGACAGTCTGTGTGAAGTTTGTACATTCTCCACATGTCTGGTTTGATCCAGTTTCCTCCCATAGTCCAAGGTTAGGTGGATTGGCCATGCTAAATTGTCCAGTGATGTACTGGCTAGTTGGGTTAGCCATAGTATATGGGGCTATAGGGGTGAGTCTGAGTAGGTTGCTCTTTAAAGGGTCAGTGCAGATTTGATGGGCTGAATGGCCTCTGCAGGGATGCTATGATCTATGCTTCAGTTATACAGGACATTGGTGAGACATCATCTCGAAATCTGTTCTCAGTTTTTATCTCCTTAATTAAAAAAGGATGGAAATGTGTTAGAGCAGTTCAGAGGAGGTTTACTAGATTGATACTTGGCATGAGCCAGTTGTTTATTGAGGAAAGATTGGACAGATTTTAATTTTAATTTATAAGAGTGGGAGGTAATTTGACTGAAGTTTATAAGATCCTGAATGGTGTTGACAAGATGGAGTTAGAAAGGAACGAGAACAGAAATTGCTGGAGAAACACAGCAGGTCTGGCAACATCTTTGGAGAGTGAGAAACAGAGCTAATGTTTCAGGTGCAGTGACCCTTCTTTGGAATGGGAGGATCGTTTCTGATGTCCAGCACTCAGTTCTTTGGTTTGCTTTTGATTTAGGAAGGATGTGAACTTTTGTGAGTGAAAGTGAGGACTGCAGATGCTACCTCGAATACTGCCTGACCTGCTGTGCTTTTCCAGCAACACTATGATCTAAACTTTTGTGGGTGAGTCCAGAGCTAGAGAACACTGTTTTAAATTCAGGGGTTGCTAGCTTAGGTTAGAGGTGGAGGGATTCTTATTTCTCTCAGAGGATTCCGAGACTTTGGAACTCTGCCTGAGAAAGTGGCAAAACTACGCTCATTGACTATTTTTCAGATAGAGATCCTTGTTAGTCATGAGAATCAAAGATTATCAGGATAGATGAGAATATGGAATTCGGAACAGATTAGCCATGATCTTAGTGAATTATGGAACAGGCGACTGAGTGGACTACTTACAGTCATATTCTGGATTAGTGGTGCTGGAAGAGCACAGCAGTTCAGGCAGCATCCAAGGAGCAGCGAAATCGACGTTTCGGGCAAAAGCCCTTCATCAGGAATAAAACAGCATGAAGACAGGTCCTTTGGCCCAAACTGGTCCATGTCCATCCACATTAACCCCATTTCCCTGCACTTGGCTCATATCCTTGCAAGCTGAAAATGTGTTGCTGGAAAAGCACAGCAGGTCAGGCAGCATCCATGGAGCAGGAAAATCGACGTTTCGGGCATGAGTCCTTCTTCAGGACAGAAGAGAATGCCCGAAACATCGATTCTCCTGCTCCTTGGATGCTGCCTGACCTGCTGCGCTTTCCCAGCAACACATTTTCAGCTCTGATCTCCAGCATCTGCAGTCCTCACATTCTCCTCATATCCTTGCAATCCTTTCCTATCCATGTATTTGTCCAAATGCCTTTTAAATGTTGTTAATGTACCCGCCTCAACCACTTCCCCTGGCAACTCAAACCATATGCGTACCACCCTCTACGTAAAAAAGTTACCCCTGTGGTTCTCTTTCATTCTTTCCCCTCTTGCCTTAAACTGATGTCCTCTAGTTCTTGATTCCTCAATCCTGGGAAAAAAAATTGAATGCCTCTCATGATCCGATACACTTCTATAAGCTCCTCCTTCAGTCTCCTGTGCCCTAAAGAAAAAATTCCTAGCTTGTCCAACCTCTCCGTATAACTCAGTCCCTTGAGTTTGTGCAACAACTTTGAAAATTTCTTCAGAACTCTTTCCAGTAATAACATCCTTCCAAAGCAAGGTGACCAAAATTGAACACAATACTCAAAGTGCGGCCTCACCAATGTCCTGTACAACTGCAACATAACTACTATACTTAGTGCTCTGACTAATGAAGGCCAGTGTGCCCTGTCTACCTGAGACTCCACTTTCAGAGAACTGTGCACCTAAACTCCAAGGTGCACACTGCACTCCTTAAGGCCCTACCTTGATTTGACTTTCCAAAATGCAAGACCTCACACTTATCTGTAATAAATTTAGTAATCTAATCTAGTCTAATCTAATCTAAACTCCATTTGCTGTTCCTTGGCCCACTTCCCTGCGCGTCAAGATCTTGTTGCAATTTCTGATAACCTTCCTCAGGATATTTTACTTCTGCTCTTAATATGTCCATTCTTTGCCCTTCTTCATAAGAGAATTAAACAGAATGCTGATTCCTTCCGAGCCAGCCTCTCCTATCCCTGTGATTCCCAGTCTGACATGTTCCCTTACTGTTAAATGAAGAGCTGTTGAAACTGTTTTTATTTGAAGTTTCAAATTGAAAAGCGCTCATGTTTTTTTTCTCCACAAGATTTAAGGCCATCATCAAAAAGGATCACGTTGAACAAAATTAACTCAGACAGTGCTTTGGTATGTCCTAAGACCCATCTCCAGAAGGGAGCTTAATGTGTATTGTCCATCTTCAAAGACTCAAACACTCTGTGCAAAAAGAAATTATGCGCTCTTTTCACATCCCATACAGTCTGAGTTAACAGGATCTTAACTCACAGAAAGGCACATGCCTTTAGCCTTACACTGCCTTCATTGTTAAAAAGAAGCTAAAAGAAAGCATTTTCTTTGTAAACTCCTTTTTTTCTCTCTAACTTAATGCTTTTGAGGGATAAAAAAAAAACAGAAAAAACTTGCAGGTTGAGCAGCTCGAGAAAGATGAAAGATGAGTTAACTGTTTGTCTTTCATCAAAATTCTGATGAAGAGGCTTGAACAGAATGGTCACTGCCTTCTGAATGCTCAATGGAAAGGACTATTGTGGCAGAATCAACAGTTATGGACTCAAGCCCCACTCCCACGGTCTGAAGTCATAATCCATCTTATATTTCAGCACGTGATTGAGGGTGCCAACCACTACAACAACTACTGTTTATATTTATGTAGCATTTTTGATGTAAAAAAGACATTTTGTCAGGGTACTATAAAGCAAATTTTGATGCTGAGCTCCCTGCAGAGATGTTAGGGTAAAATGCCAAAAGTCTAAGTTTTAAGGAGTGTTTTAAAGGAGCTGGTGCAACCCACAAGACAAACTAAGCAGTCGCCCAGAGTACCAAAACTGGAAAGGACTGAGTGGTTTTGGTGCTGAGGTGCAGTAAAAAAAAAACTGTGTGAACTATTCATGAAGCTACTTCAGTAAACAAATGAGCTTCAGCAATGGGAATCAAAGGGCTAGATCTACCAAGACTCATCCACGTATACAAATGCATGTATGGACTTCCAGCTATTTACATTATGGTCTTACCAAAAATGTATTACTATAATTTTTTTAAAATTCATTTGTGGGATGTGGGCATCACTGGCTGGGCCAGCACTTATTGCCCATCCCTAGTTGCCTCTGAGAAGATGGTGTTGAGCTGCCTTCTTGAACCGCTGCAGTCCACCAGCTGTACAATGCCATTAGGGGGGGAATTCCACAATATTGACCCAGTGACAGTGAAGGAACGCTGATATATTTCCAAGTCAGGATGGCGTGTGGCTTGGAGGGGAACTTGAAAGTGGTGGTTTACCCATTTATCTGCTGCCCTTGATGAAAGTAGGCATTCTGTCTATGTGACAGATTTATCAATTTATACAGATACATGACTGTTCCAAAACTGCGAATTAGTAAATAATATTAAAGAATGTCATTTAATCCAGCCCACTTTATCATAATTAATCATTTTATAAATTGTTCAAAAAATTCATGTTGCAGGGTGTCACATAGTGTCAGCCATATTACACATTATAAAAGTGCTGTCCTCTTAGTGTATATTCTGTAAAAAGTGCTGAGCAAGAATTTACAATGTGCATGATAATATTCCTTTTCCCATACAAAGTAAGCTTGTATCTGCAAATGCAGAATTTTCATTCATATTAATACACAATATTCATTTTCCAAAGTTAATTGTGGGAAGGGGGATTGATGACACAAGGGCTGAAGGATGAGAAAGGGGCAAGTTGTTTCTTTCAACTGGACTGGAGTGGGAACTATAACTGTGTCTTTGAATTGCCTTTGCCCAGGTGTGTTTATGGGATGCTGCCTGTTTTTTATTTTATGAAATGGGACAAAATACAAACAAATAGTTAACAATAAACAATAAGCAGCAGTTTACAAGAAACAGCAATTTACCGGGGAAAGGGGCAGCAAAGCCGGGCCCCCAAACCCCACCGTACAACCAGTTAGCAGGGAAATGAAGATAAACCTCAAATCCCACCTTAAGTTATCAAAAAGGAAACAGTAACACAAACTCATACAAGGCAGTCCAAGCAAACGAACAATAAAACAGTGCATAGAACCCAGACACCCCTGGCAACCCAGCAAATCACCCACCCCTCCCACCTTCCAGCCACAAGGCAGCCCACTCCTTTCTGCTCTCAGTCTGCCCCATGCTCCTTCCGCCTGGGATGCTGCCTATAATGGAACAATTGATAATTAGTAGTTAAGTAATATATTATCTTGTTAAATATTTCAATAAAGTTATGTCTATTCTTCCTTTGGTATATTTTAACTGTGTTTTAAGAATAAAGTGTGTTTTGACAGACCAATCAAGTCATATCTGGAACACAGTGCCTTACACTTGCCTTTTAAAAAACGTAAAATTTAGGGTCCAGGCTATCTGCATAATATACTTTGGGGGGCTCTGGTCTGATCCATGACCAGAAATCGTTGTGTGTTATACTCTGGATACGATTAGGTGGATTAGAATGAGAGCATTCTGGAGAAGGGTGATGTGGAGACCATGTCAAAAGTTGTAGGTCAAGCGAAATACGGAGTGATGGTTTCCCTCAGTCAAGGATGTGAAAATCAGCTGGCATGTGGCTAGGAGAAAAACATCTTTGAACATTTTTGTTTGCTTGTTATGAAGATATCGGACAAGGCAGGAAAAGGTGGCGTTAGTGGCAATCAATAATCATTTCATCAGGTGATGAAGAGTCTTGGATTTCTGAATGATGTGAAGAAGTCATTGAATTATGAAGATGAATGTTCTGGATTGTAAATGGAGGCAGTGTGGAGGGGCAGGGAGTTTGGAGTGGGAGGTATTGTGATGACATCTCCAGGAAAACATCCAAGCAGAGGGATTGGTACCTTGTTGGAACTTCGGTGTTTCAGATAAACCACATCAGATCCATTACCTTGCACAGCAACCTTGACATCAAAGAAACATTTGAACAAATATGGCATCAAGGCGTATTAGCAAAACTGCAGACAATGTGAATCAGATGGGAAGCTGTAGTCCACTTGGGCAGCTAAAACTTATGGATTTCATGGCACAGTTTAAACAGTCTCCTGGACAGTATTTATCCTTCATCTAATATCACTAAAGAAGAAGCTAACAAATTATTTATGTTATTGTTGTTTGCAGGATTTTAATGCATACAGGTTTGCTACAAAGCCAAAGTGTTGGTTGCTCATTGGCTGCCAGTTTGGACATGCTGATGACAAGAAAGATATCATGTAAATTCAAGGTCTTATTTAATTGCATTTCCAGTGTTTTCTGCTTCACTTCCGGATTACTTCCCAGGCAGGAAAGTCCAAAACTAGAGAGCATTAGTTTAAGGTGAGAGGGGAAAGATGTAAAAGGGATTAAAGGTATATGAATAGGAAGGGTTTGGAGGGAAATGGGCCAAATACTGGTAAATGGGACTAGATGAATTTAATATACCTGGTCTGCGTGGTGGAGCAGGACGAGACGTGCTCACGTTTCTTCTTCCAGAAGGTGCACAAAGAGAGCTCCGTGCTCAGCAGCCTGAAGAAAGAAGATGGCTCGGTAACGTCATCTCAGGCTGACGTCATGAGGATCAGCAAATCCTTCTACGCCAGCCTGTATGACTCGAAGCCGACCGACAGCGCGGCCTCCCAGTCGTTCCTGTCCTCTATCACGGAGGTCCTAGATGACGGAACACGAGAGAGGCTGGACCAGCCGCTATCTCTGGATGAACTGACCAAGGCCCTCGAGTCCTTCGAAAAGAATAAAACTCCCGGAAGCGACGGCTTACCGGTCGAGGTTTATTCCGCTCTTTGGGACTTGATCGGCCAGGACCTGCTGGAGGTGTATGTCAGTATGCTCCGGGCAGGTACCATGAGTGAATCCATGAGGAAAGGCATCATCACCCTCGTCTACAAGCGGAAGGGGGAGAGGGAGGAAATTAGAAATTGGAGACCGATCTCACTGTTAAATGCAGACTACAAAATCCTGTCAAAGGTCATCGCCAACCGGGTCAGGTCTGCTCTGGGATCGGTGATCCACCCGGACCAAACCTGTGCTGTACCGGGCAGGAAGATCTCTGAGAGTCTCGCACTCCTCAGGGATACGATCGCCTACGTGCAGGACAGGGGGGTGGACACCTGCCTCATCAGCCTTGACCAGGAGAAAGCCTTTGACAGGATATCGCATACATATATGAGGGATGTCCTCTCCAAAATGGGCTTTGGGGAGGGAATCGGAAATTGGATCAGACTGCTCTACACCAACATTGTCAGTGCAGTCTCAATCAATGGGTGGGAATCAGATAGCTTCCCTGTAAGATCTGGAGTCAGGCAGGGATGCCCCCTCTCACCCGCCTTGTTTGTGTGTTGCATAGAGCCATTTGCCGAATCCATCAGGAAGGATGCGAGCCTGAGAGGGGTGACTATTCCTGGCAGCGGGGGCCTGCAGGTTAAGGCCTCCCTGTACATGGATGACGTCGCTGTTTTCTGCTCGGATCCGCTGTCCGTGCACAGACTCGTGTGCATCTGCGACCAGTTCGAACGGGCCTCGGGGGCCAAGGTAAACCGAGGCAAGAGCGAGGCCATGCTCTTCGGGAACTGGGCCGACCAATCCTCTATCCCCTTCACCGTCAGGACTGACCACCTGAAGGTGCTGGGTATTTGGTTCGGGGGGGCTGGGGCGTGCGCCAAGACCTGGGAGGAGCGGATCAGGAAGATGAGACAGAAACTAGGCAGATGGGGGCAACGGTCGCTCTCCATCGCGGGAAAAAACCTGGTCATCAGGTGTGAGGTACTCTCAGTATTGCTATATGTGGCACAGGTCTGGCCTATCCCCAGGACTTGTGCCGCCGCAGTCACCCGGGCCATCTTCCAATTCATTTGGAGATCAAAGATGGACCAGGTCCGAAGAGACTCTATGTACAAAGACCGGTGCAATGGGGGAAAAAACACGCCCAATGCCACCCTCACCCTGATGGCCACCTTTGTGTGTGGCTGCATCAAGCTGTGCGTGGATCCCCGGTACGCAAACACCAAGTGTCACTACGTACTGAGGTTCTACCTGTCCCCGGTGTTGCGAAGGATGAGCCTGGCCTCGCTGCCGCGGAACGCTCCGAGTAGTTGGACCGTTCCGTATCACCTGTCCTTCGTGGAGAAATTTATGAGGAAAAACACCTTTGACCACAAGTCCATCAGGAAGTGGTCAGCACGTAGCGTCCTTGAGACCCTTCGGGAAAAGGAGAGGGCGGATCCTGTCGAGCGGTTCCCTGAGCAGACTGTCAAAGCCATTTGGCAGAATGCCTCATCGCCAGAACTTTCCAACAAGCACCAAGACGTGGCTTGGCTGGTGGTGAGAAGGGCTCTGCCTGTGAGATCCTTTATGCACGCCCGGACTCTCTGCCGCACCGCACGCTGCCCTCGAAGTGGCTGCGGGGGGGACGAGACTGTCACACACCTCCTTCTGGAATGTGCCTATGCAGAGGAAGTCTGGAGAGGAATGCAGTGGTGCTTGTCGAGGTTCGTCCCGAGCAGCGCCGTGACGCGGGACTCCGTGCTCTACGGCCTGTTCCCCGGGACTCACACCGAGACGAACATTAACTGCGCCTGGAGGATCATCAACTCGGTGAAGGACGCTCTCTGGGCGGTCCGAAACCTGTTGATCTTCCAGCTGAAGGAGTTGACCCCGACCGAGTGTTGCAGACTGGCACATTCCAAGGTCCAAGACTACGTGTTGAGGGACGCGCTGAAGCTTGGGGCAGCTGCCGCCAAGGCGCGGTGGGGAAAGACCACCGTGTAAGATCGGCCTGCCGAAAGAAGAACAGGGGGCCCATACAGACGTTTTTTTGGGCTCTGCTGATGCCTCAGCCAAATATATGTATATATACAAGATTGAAAAAATGCACAGGATTGTAAAGGACAAGAATAAAGTCGAATCTGTGTTTGTAAATATGGACATATGTATGGCATGATCCAATGTACAGACCATCAAATCATTTATGAATAAAGTATATTTTTGAAATTAAAAAAAAAACCTGGTCTGCGTGGTGAGTTGGACCAAAGGGTCTGTTTCCATGCTGTACGACTCGATGATTCTATGACTAGGTCCTTCAGAAAATTTATCTGTGTGTGTCCAGTCTTTGCACTTAGCAGGCAATTGTGCTGAAATCATTAATTTAATGGCACCTCCTGATAACATGATCGAGTTCCTCTCCATTCTGTTACACCTTTAATAGTTAAAACATTCTGACATTTAGTTTTAACATGCTTTATCATATGGTGAACCTCACGTACAGCTGATACATGAGCATACACTCCTTTGGCATCACTGGAGAAAAATCCTGGAGCTCCCTCCCTAACAGTACCTAGACCCTAAGAACTGTAGCAATTCAAGAAGACAGCTCACCATCACCTTACCAAGAGCAATTAAGCCAACAACAACCACATCTATTGAACGGATAGGTGAAAAAAAATAGGTGAAGAATTCGATATTGAACTAGCTTTGAAGGCTAGCTTATATATTACCTTACCAACAGTTGTATGTCCTGAGTGGACGTTTGAGACCAAACCCAAGCAATAGGTTCCATCTTTCAGTGAAGGGGTTAATGACAGATCTTTGGAGGTAATTATTACTGGGAGGCATGTTGTGGTTTGGAAGATCATTTGCATCAGGGAGTTGAACTGGACTGATGAAGTGGTGCTCCTGTGTTTTAGTGAAGAGGTAATTAATGCATTCTCAATTGATCAACTTGTTTTTTTTATGCCTGGTGTTAATTATGTAGCTGGAACTCCCGAACAGAAGACTGCAATGAGTTCGCACATCAAATACATTGTAGACAGATAATATTGGTTTGTAAATGCTCTTATACTTTGATGACTGGTATATTTACCAACAGTTTATAAATGAGAGTCAGGAGACGAGCAGAAGTTAACTGATGGAGCTGGCTAATAAGTGTCCTTATGTTTTATGAATCACACTCAAAAGTGATTGAAATCCTTTGGAAATCAATTCAATCAATTCAATTCAATTCAATCAATTCAATTCAATTTATTGTCATGTGTGCCAAGGCACAGTGAAAAGCTTTGTCTTGTGAACAATACAGGCAGATCACAGAGTTCAGTAGCATAGATATGTAAATAATAAGTAAACAGTGGCAAAAACAAGAACACAGGTACAGGCAAATGTTAAGAGTTTGTGAGTCCATTCAGTATTCCAACAACAGTAGGGTAGAAACTGTTTTGAAACCGGCTGGTGTGTGTGTTCAGGCTTCTGTACCTTCTCCCCGATGATAGAGGTTGTAGAAAAACATTGCCAGGGTGGGATGGATCTTTGAGAATGCTGGCAGCCTTTCCTTGACAGTGGGCCTGGTAGATGGATTCTTTGGATGGGAAGTTGGCCTTTGTGATTATCCAGGCTGAGTTCACCTCTCTCTGTAACAGTCTCCGATCTTGAATGGTACAGTTGCCATACCAGGTAGTGATACTTCCAGACAAAATGCTCTCAATGGCGCACTTATAAAAGTTGGCAAGAGTATTCGCCATCACGCCAAATTTCCTCAGCTGCCTGAGGAAGAAGAGACATTGTTGGGCCTTTGTAACCAGTGCATTAATATGAAGAATCCAAGAAAGCTTGTTGTGGATTACCACTCCCAGGAGCTTGACACTCCCCACTCGTTCCACCTCTGTGCTGTTGATGTGTAGGGGGGCGTGAGTAACATCCTTCCGAAAGTCAATGAGTTCCTTGGTTTTGCCGGCATTGAGAGTTAGGTTGTTCTCAGTGCACCATTTTTCCAGGTCTTCCACCTCCCACCTGTAGTCTGCTTCATTCCCATCTGAGATTCAACCGACTATAGTGGTGTCATCAGTGAACTTGTAAATGGCATTAGTCTAGTATTTGGTGACACAGTCATGGGTGTACAGTGAGTACAGTAGGGGGCTGAATACGCACCTCTGGGGGGCTCCAGTGTTGAGTGTTAGTGAGGATGAAATATTGTCCCCAGTCTTCGCTGATTGTGGCCTGTGGGTCAGGAAACTGAGGATCCAGTTGCAGAAAGTGGGGCTTAGTCCGAGATCACTAAGTTTTTAGTAATCAGTCTCGAGGGGATAATAGTATTGAAGGCTGAACTGTCGTCAATGAGTAGGATTTGTACGTAGCTGTTCTTGGTGCCAAGATGTTCTAGGGAAGAGTGAAGGGCAAGTGACGTGGCATCTAACGTGGATCTGTTGGTCCGATAGGCAAATTGGAATGGGTCAAGAGTAGTGGGGAGGCTGGAGTTGATTAATGCCATGACCAGCCTTTCAAAGAACTTCATGACCACCAAAGTTAGGGCCACTGGGTGGTGGTCATTGAGACATGCTGCATGAGCCTTCTTAGGCATAGGGATAATGTTGGCCCTCTTGAAACAGGCAGGGACAGTGGCCTGCTGCAGGGAGAGGTTGAAGATATCTGAGAAGACCTCTGCCAGTTGATCTGCGCATGTTCTGAGTGCACAGCCTGGTCCCATCACTTTCCTTGGATTCACACGACGGAAAACTGATCTGACCTCTGATGCAGTGACTGTTGGGATAGGTTCGTCAGGACTTGTCGGAATAGATGTTACCTCTCCACCAAAATTCTGCTCAAAGTGAACATAGAAGGCGTTGAGATGTTCTGGGAGGGATATGTCATCGTCTGCTATTTTGCACTGTTTCTTTTTAGAACCTGTGATGTCACTCAGTCCTTACCATAGTTGTCTGGTGTCTGTCTGGGTCTCTAGTTTGGATCGCTATTGGTCATTGGCTGTCTTAATGGCTCTGAGAAGATCATACTTGGATTCCTTATATTTGAGTGGGTCTCCTGATCTGAAGGCCTCATGTCTGGCTTTTAGCAGGTTCTGTAAGTCCTGATTCATCCAGGGTTTCCTGTGGGGGGCACACCTGGATTGACTTCCTCGGTATGCAGTCCTCCACACACTCACTGATAAAGTCTGTGATGGTGGTGACGTACTCATCCAAGGTACCTGCAGACTGTTTGAACATTCTTAAACTTAATTGGACTTAATCAGTCACTTTGAAGAAAATATAAACAAATACCTTATTGCGTACGTCATAGTAAATAGCAGGAGTTGATCATATGGTCCCTCAGGCTATCCCATCATTTGATGTCAACACAACTGACCTTAGGGCTTCAACTCCACTTTCCCACTCATGCTCCTCATCCCACAACGTGATTCTGTTGGAGACTGAAATACTATCAATCACAACCTTCTATACATTCAGTGATGGAGCATTCACAGGTGAGCGGTGGAAGGTGGGAGACAGAGCAATTGAGAACAGAGAACGGGTGGTTTATCGATGGGTGACCAGGTCGGTGGGGGAGGGGCTATTGAGCAGGGCTGGTCATACCTGATCTACGTGTCAAAGTGGGAGATGATGAGGGGTGAGTGATCACAGGGGCTGATGATCAGGGAGGTTTGTTTTGTTGGAGGACTGCCGAAGGATGCTTTAAAATGTAGATTTATAAAGTCATTGAGTAGAATCGTGGAGTCACACAGTCCAGACCCTTAGCTCCAACTCATCCATGCCAACCAGGTTTTCCAAACTGAACTCGTCCCGTTTGTCTGTATTTGGCCCATATTTTTTATTCCTCTTTCATGTGCCTGTCCAAATGTTTTTTAAATGTTGTTAACTGTATCTGCATCTACCACTTCCTCTGTCAGCTCATTTCATACGCACACCACCCTCTGTGTGAAGACATTATTGCTCAGGTCCCTTTCAAATAGTTCCCTCCTTACATTAAATCTATGCTGTCTAGCTTTGCACTTCCCTACTCTAGGGAAAGGACCTTGGCTATTCAATCTATCCATATCCCTCATGATTTTATAAATCTTTATAAGGTCATCTCTCAGCCTCCTTCACTGTGGTGATAAAAGTCCCAGCCTAGCTAGCCTTCCCTTATAACTCAAACCTCCATCCTTCTAAATCCCCAAACACCCTTCTCAATCTTTTTTGCCCATTTTCCAATTTAAAAATATCCTTCCTATAGCAGGGAGACCAGAATTGTGCACAGTACTCCAAAAGTGGCCTCACTAATGTCCTGTACAATTGCAATATGATATCCCAACTCCCATATTCAGTGCTCTGACCAATAAAGGCAAACATGGAATCTTCACCTTCTTCACCGCTCCCCCTCCCCTCCCCGTCTACCTGTGACTTCATTGTAACATCACTCCCCACGGTCCTATCATTAAGTGTATAAGTCCTGCTCAAATTTGTCTTTCCAAAATGCAGCCTCACATTTATCTAAATTAAACTCCATCTGCCACTCCTCAGCCCATTGACCCAACTGATCAAGATGTCACTGTGCTGTGAGGTATCCCACCAGTATTGGTGTCATCTGTGAACTTACTAACAATGCTTTCTATATTCTCATCCAAATTATTTACTTGAAAATATTAATTATTTATATTTATATGAAAACTCGCATTCATCCACTGCCATGCCACCTGCTAGAACACAACTGACCTTGGGCTTTAACTCCACTTTCCCACCCATGCTGCTTATCTCACAATGTGATTCTGTGGGAGACCAAAATATTCTCGATCACAACTTCTATATATTCATCTAGACTTTGGGAGATGTTGTTCTTAAAAGTTGAAAATCCTTAGAACATAGAACATAGAACATAGAACAGTCCAGCACAGAACAGGCCCTTCAGCCCACGATGTTGTGCCGACCACCGATCCTCACGTATGCACCCTCAAATTTCTGTGACCACATGTATGTCGAGGAGTCTCTTAAATGTTGCATCCTGTCAATGTCCCGCTGCAGCCTACAACAGCCCTCTATACTGTCAACGACATCTCCAACCTTTGTGTCATCTGCAAACTTGCTGACCCATCCTTCAATCCCCTCATCCAAGTCATTAATAAAAATTACAAACAATAGAGGCCCAAGGACAGAGCCCTGTGGAACACCACTCACCACAGACTTCCAGGCAGAATATTTTCCTTCTACTACCACTCGCTGTCTTCTGTTGGCCAGCCAATTCTGTATCCAGACAGCTATGTTCCCCTGAATCCCATTCCTCCTGACCTTCTGAATGAGCCTACCATGGGGAACCTTATCAAATGCCTTGCTAAAGTCCATATACACCACATCCACAGCTCGACCCTCATCAACTTTTCTAGTCACATCCTCAAAGAACTCGATAAGGTTTGTGAGGCATGACCTGCTCCTCACAAAGCCATGTTGACTGCATTTAATCAAGCCATGCTCTTCCAGACGGACCTGTTTCCGTGCTGTATGACTCTAGTGGAGGTAGGTAGAAGAGTGACTAGACTGAATTAATAATTTGTTGACATTGGCTTTATTGCATGAATTCCTCTAAAAACCAGAAGGTGCAGCCTCGTAAAAGTCTTTGAAAGTACATGAAAGGGTTTTAACTGGTAACGTAAAAATTATACTTCCAGTTGTTGGGACAGCCACAAATATAAGGTAGTCACAAACAAATCCAACTGAGAATTTGGGAGAAACAGCTTTATCCTAAACAGTGCCGAGAATATGGAACTTGCCAATTGCGGGGAGGAGTGAAGCTGATCAGTGCAGATGCTTTTAAGGAGAACCTAGATAAACACATGACAATGCTGATTAGAAGGTTACATTGTGATTTGGGATAAAATGGCAGGAAGAAGGCTTGGGTGTGGAGCACAGACACCACCGGAGACCAATTGGGTCAAATAGCCTGTTTTTGCACACAACTCTAAAGTGAGGAGCAAGTGGTTTAGAGAAGATTTGATGAAAAGTATTTTCACCCAGCAGCTGGCAGATGTAGGGAACACGCTGCCTGAGAGGGTGATGGAGACAAGTATTCTCACAACATTTAAGAAGCATCTGGATGAGCACTTGCAATGCTGGGGCATAGTAGACTATGGGCCAAGTGCAGGTAAATTGTGTAGCTTGTTCTGTTGGTCAGCATAGACATGATGGGCCGAACGGCCTGTCTCACTGTTGTGTGACTCAACAACTCTATGAATCAATACCCTGAATGGCGTTCCAGATCAGCATAAGTTCCAACAACAAGTAAATTCGTACATGGTTGTATCCGTTTTTGCTCATGCTTAATTCACCGAATAATACACAAGGGTGCATGAAATTACAATCCCAAGATAGAAATTATCTGTATGAATTGCAGAGTAGAGTGCTGCTGACCTGACACATTCCATTTAATTCTGACATGTTACTGATAGCTTTAACCATAGCACTGCAGTCTGACAGCTCCTGAGGGCACACTCCCACTCCAACACGTAAACACAAACACGGGTTTAGAAACAGGTCCACAATCACATAGAATCGCTCGCAAAGGTACAAATAGATATACTCGCAAATACACACACAATGTAAATTATTTTCAGTTGTTTCAATGTTGTAAAGAATAATTTTCTATCCCATCCTGTCATGGCTATTTCCCCTTCCGCCTACCCTATTTTCAGCCTTGTGGTTATGAGGAGGTGAAGGTGTAGTTGTAATGTCACAGGGCTAATAATCTACAAACCCTAGTTCATGTCCTGGGGCATGGGTTCAAATCCCACCATGGTCGATAGTAAAGTTTAAATCCTATAAAAAGCTGACTCAATTGTGACCACTGTTGATTCTCAAAAGAGGGAGAAAACCCATCCTGCCCTGTAGGAAGGCGATTTGCTGTCCATATCTGTGACTCTGCATCGATTGCAGAGCTAACCCCCTCTGGGCAGTCAGGGAGAGGTATTAAAGGCTAGCCTAGCCAGTGATGCTCACATCTTGGGAGCAAAGTTGACCAGCCCATCCCAGTTTAATCATACCCACTTTCATGTGTACAATTTCAGAAAGTGGTGGATTCATAGCAACACAGAAAACAGGAGAAGGCCATTTGGCCCTTCCAGCCTATACCAGCATTCAAATGATTGTGGCTGATCATTAAATCTCAATATCCTATTCCTGTTTTCTCTCCATACCCCTTAATCCCTTTAGCTACAAAGGTCACCTCCAGCTCCCTCTTGAATATATCTAATGAACTGGCCCCAACAGCTTCCTGTGGTTGGGAATTCCACAGGTTCACAACTCTCTGAGTGGAGAAATTCCTCCTCATCTCAGTCCTGAATGGCTTGCCCCTTATTCTTAGACTATTTCTGGAGTTCTCCAACATCAGGAACATTGTTCCCACGTCTAGCCCAGTCCCATCAGGATTTTATATACTTCTATGAGATCCTCCCTTCTTTCTTCTAAATTCCAGCAAGTACAAGCCCAGGATTCTCGGGAATCAGTCTGGTGAACCTTCGCTGGACCCCCTCAGTAGCAAAAATGTCCTTCCTCAGACTAGGAGACCAAAACCGCACACAATGCGCAAGGTGTCAAGCACTGAATCTGAATGAGATGTCGAGGGGACTTGAACAAGTAGATTTGGAAATGGTGGTTCCTTTTCTGGGAGAATCTAGAACGAAAGGTCATGGTTTAAAATTTGTGGGGGGGGGGAGGGGAGCATTTAAGACACAGAGAGGAAGCATTTCTATCCTTCAGAGGGTCGTGAATCTTTGGAATTCCCTTCCTCAAAAGGCAGCCTGAATGGGTATGGTCAGCCCTCACAGATCAGGATTTATGGGATTTGGTTTTTCAGTAACATCAGAGGCTGTTGGGGTCTCATAAGAGTTGGAAGCTTCAATAAATGTCTTCTTGGCTGCTACTCTCTCTGAAATTTCTCTTGATTTTTTTTTCCCCTCCTGAATGGGAGAACTGCATGTGAGACTCTGTGTCTGAATTTGCCATTATGCCAGTGGCTGTGTTTAGGGGATGTGACTATATTAGGTTAAAAATCACACAACACCAGATTATAGTCCAACAGTTTATTTGGAAGCACTAGTTTTCGGAGTGCTGCACCTTCATCAGATGGTTATGGAGAATAGGATTGTAAGACACAGAATTTATAGCAAAAGTTTACAGTGTGATGCAACTGAAATTATACATTGAAAAATACCTGGATTGTTTGTTAAGTCTTTCATCTGTTAGAATGACCGTGTTGGTTTCAGTTCTTTAATATGTAAATCTCAAATCTTTTTTAAAAGTTACATTCTCAAGTGAACATTAACAATTGGTGTCATGTCGGCCCAGATAATGCATTGAAGTTGTGAGGTGCCCTGTGTGAGACTGTCTGAGCCCCAGTGTTCAGACTGATTCTAATCTAAAAAATGGATTTACAGACTCTTACATGGATTCATGCAGTTTTTGAGCAAAGTAAAATGTAACTCTGCAAGTGCAAATTCACCCCACAAACTTATATGTGTGTGTGTGTTGCGGGGTGGGGGGGGGGGGGGGGGGAGGTGTTATGAATGTCTGTGAGAGAGTGTGTGTATGTGTGTGAGTGTGAGTGTAAAGGGATATAAGTCTGTGAGAGTGTGTGTGTGAGCATATGAGAGAGGGTGTGTGTGTGTGGTCATCTGGAGTGTGAACCCAAGGTCCCAGTTGAGGCCATCCCCATGGGAACCGAACTTGGCCATCAGCCTCTGTTCGGCCACTTTTCGTTGTTGCCTGTCCCGAAGTCCGCCTTGGAGGACGGTCACCTGAAGGTCCGAGGTCAAATGTTCTGGACCACTGAAGTGATCTCTGACTGGGAGGGAACACTCCTGTCTGTTGATTGTTGTGTGGTGTCCATTCATCTGTTGCCGTAGCCTCTGTTTGGTCTTGCCAATGTACCATGCCTCAGTGCATCCTTGCCTGCAGCATATGAGATAAAACATGTTGGCTGAGTCACATGATTACCTGCCATGTACAAGGTGGGAAGTGTCTCTACGCATAATGGTGGTATCTGTGTCCACACTCTGACACGTCTTGCAGCATCTACTGTGACAAGGTTGTATGGTGTTGTCCTGAAAGCTGGGCAGTTTGCTCCGAACAATGATCTGGTTGAGGTTTGGTGGTTGTTTAAAAGCGAGAAGTGGAGGTGTGGGGAAGGTCATGGTGAGGTGCTCATCCTCATTGATAATGTGTTGCAGGCTGTAAAGAACATGGCGTGGTTCTTTGGCTCCTGGGAAGTACTGGATAACAAAGGGTACCCTGTCAGTTGCAGCTTGTGTCTGTCTCCTGAGGAGGTCATTATAGTTCCTCACTGTGGCACGTTGGAACTGGCGGTCGATGTGTTGAGCATCGTGCCCTGTTCTTGTGAGGGCATGCTTGAGTACTTCCAGGTGCTGGTCATGTTCTTCCTCATGTGAACAGATCCTGTGTCTGCGTAGGGCTTGCCCATAGAGAATGGCTGTTTTAATATATTTTGGTCGGACATGACACCAGTTGTTAAAGTTCACTTGAGAATATAACTTTTAAAAAAGTTTTGTCATTTACATATGAAAGAACTTAAGCCAATATGGTCATTCTAAAAGATGAGAGACTTAAACAATCCAGGTCTTTTTCAATATACAATTTCAGTTATGTCACACTGTAAACTTTTGCTATAAATTCCATGTCTTACAATCTTATTCTCCACAACCACCTGATGAAGGAGCAGCACCTCAAAAACTGGTGCTTCCAAATAAACCTGTTGGACTATAACCTGGTGTTGTGTGATTTTTAACTTTGTACACCCCAGTCCAACACAGGCATCTCCAAATCATGACTTATCAGAAGTTAATTAGTAATAGCTACTGTGTCCGTTATTATGTTAAGTTTTTTTATCGAGTTAAGTTATTCCAAGTTCTTCTTTCTTTTGTTTGTATTTTAACTGTAGTGTTTCAATAAATAGTGTTTTTTGCTTAACCCCAGGTAACCTGACCAGTATAATCGCATCTGGAACATGGAACTTCACATTTACCTTTCAAATTAGAAAAACCGAGAGTCTGGGCTACCTTCTTAAAATATTTTGTGGTAAATCTGGTCTGGTCCATAGCAATATGTTCAGGATTGAGTACTAAAGGAATTAAGAATTAGAAAGGATAATGGGTGAAAGAGGGGTTGAAGTAAAACATTGGCCATGATCCGATCATAATGGAGCAGGCTTCATGACCGAATTCTGGATTAGTGGGTGCTGGAAGAGCACAGCAGTTCAGGCAGCATCCAAGGAGCTTCGAAATCGACGTTTCGGGCAAAAGCCGTTCATCAGGAATAAAGGCAGTGAGCCTGAAGCGTGGAGAGATAAGCTAAAGGAGGGTGGGGGTGGGGAGAAAGTAGCATAGAGTACAATGGGTGAGTGGGGGAGGGGATGAAGGTGATAGGTCAGGGAGGAGAGGGTGGAGTGGATAGGTGGAAAAGGAGATAGGCAGGTAGGACAAGTCCGGACAAGTCATGGGGACAGTTACTGAGCTGGAAGTTTAGAACTAGGGTGAGGTGGGGGAAGGGGAAATGCTTATCCTCTATGCTACTCTCTCCCCACCCCCACCCTCCTCTAGCTTATCTCTCCACGCTCAGGCTCACTGCCTTTATTCCTGATGAAGGGCTTTTGCCCGAAACGTTGATTTCGAAGCTACTTGGATGCTGCCTGAACTGCTGTGCTCTTCCAGCACCACTAATCCAGAATCTGGTTTCCAGCATCTGCAGTCATTGTTTTTACCTTCATGACCGAATGGCCAACTCCTGGTGCTGTGTTTATGTGAGAGAGTATTGTCGTGTTGCCCTCTCAGGTGGAAGTGAAAGACCCATGCCTTTGAAGAGATGCAGCTGTGTTATGGCTGGACAATATTTATATCCTGCAAACCAACATGACAAATAAACAGATTGTCTGACCGTTATCACATCACAGATTATGGGAACTTGCTGTCTGAGTTATACCCCATTGTTTGCTGGTAAGGAATCCATCTCTGTTCACCTGGACTCTGAATATTTGCTAAACATTTCAAAGGCTAATTCCTCTAACTAGTCTTGCCAACCAGAAGTGTTTATAAGAAATTAAATGTCTAGGCAATAAATCATGCCAAGCAGTGGATTTTAGAATATGCAGGAGGGCTTTCTCTAGGCTAAACACCTGCCCTGACCCCTCCCTTTATACTGTCAACTATTTGCCATTATTAAAACGCTAATGAATTTTTAAAAATAAATCTTGCTGCTGAACAGCACCATGCTAGGAAAAAGGAAGACGTGTTATATAATAGTTTTCACAACCACAGTTTGTTACAGCATTTAATGTGCTTTTGGAGTGCAGTGATTGTTGCAAGATAGCAAATGAAATGGCCCATTTGTGCTCAGTTAAGTCCCTACAAACAGAATCATATATCCAGGTAATCGGTTTCTCTGTGGTGTTCATTGCAGAATAAGCATTGGCCAGGAAGCCAGAGATAGTTCTTCTTTGAAAGGATGCTGTGCAGGTGAGTCCTCAACATCACATCTCATCCAAAGACAGCATCCCTTTTTGAGAGTGGAGCACTCTCTCAGTACTGCACATTGGAAATGACATATTAATATCTTCCCTCCCGAATATAGAAGTCTGAAAAGTTGATCCCATTGAATTTTTAAACTTGTGAAAGGCTTTAACATTAAAAAAAAAGGAATAGCAGCAGGAGGAGGCCATCCGGCCCATCGAGCCTGCTCCACCATCCAATAAGATCATGGCTGATCTTTTCAAGGACTCAGCTCCACTTACCCGCCCACTCACCGTAACCCTTAACTTGATGGAGTGGGTTAGTGGTGCTGGAAGAGCACAGCAGTTCAGGCAGCATCCAACGAGCAGCGAAACCGACGTTTGCCCGAAACGTCGATTTCGCTGCTCCTTGGATGCTGCCTGAACTGCTGTGCTCTTCCAGCACCACTAATCCAGTATTTGGTTTTCAGCATCTGCAGTCATTGTTTTTACCTTGATGGAGTGGGTGCAGAGAGAATGTTTTCTCTAGTAGGGAAGAGAATAACCAAAGGCCATCGATATAGGATAGTCACCAAGAAATCCAGTGGGGAACTCAGGAGAAACGTCATTCCTTTGAGGACAGTGAGAATGTGGAACTCAGTCCCACAGGCAGTGGTTGAAGTGAATGGAATTGGTGCATTTCGGAGGAAGGTAAACAAAAACACATGAAGGACAGGGAATATGGGCTGAAATGTTGGATTTAGACGAGAGGAGACTCACGTACAACCTAAACACCAGTTGAAATGGTTGGGCTGAATGGCCTGTTTCTGTGGTATAAATCCTATGTGATGCCATTCTGGATAGTGTGCTCTCAGCTCCAGACTAGCCCCAACCTTCACCCAACACGAGTCTTCCATACTGAGCTCTCTACGTCTCTCTCAATTCTAGAAAGAAGCTGAAATCACTGGACAGCATTAGTTTCCATCATTTCAATCTTACAGAAGCTCTGCTCTTTTTGCATCAGACACATGGCCCACACTCTTTCCTGAAACACTAAAACTGACCTGTAGGAAACGCTGACCAAAAGAGGGAAATAATGAAATGATTACGAGCTTTGGCCAATGACACCAATGCACATAATTTTGTTTTTCAGTCAGCTCAGCTTTGCTGTATTTGAACTGAAAATTAAAGAGAAAACCGTTACATTATTTGAATATATCTGCCACAAGACATTACCATATTATAGGATGCTGTGACATTAGAAAAGGTCATTTCACTTATCACCACTTTGTAGGGAGCAGTCCTGCTGCTTACTGTCGCACGGATCAGGGAAATCTCTCCTAAGTTTCACACGGTGCCCTTTGCTTGACATTTTTGGGAGATTGATGAAAAACGATCAAACTGCAAAACCCCTGGAAAATACAAACAGTCGCATCTTATTATCTACACAAGGGAGAGCGAGATTTAAATGTGAGCAGCAATTAGTTGAAAGAAATTTCATTAAGGTATTTCCAGAGCAGACTCTGAGTACCAGTCAATATTTAAAATGGTGTCATTATGCCAGGCCACATCTGCTTCATTTGCCGCGCTTTGAATAGTTAGCGGCCAACATGAGGCAGGCAAGAGGAATGTGTTTATCAATGATGTCATATCAAGAGTATCTCATGATCGGACACGACCTAACTATCTCTAATGGCATTGATACACCCAACATCATTCGTGAGCCGCCCAGTGTCGTTACCAAATAAGATAACGAGTTGGTGGGGAGCTCAGCTAGAGTTAGTTAACATGACTTAGATTGTTGGGAAAGTGAAAATCTGAAAGATTATTATTCACTATTTATGGAAATGATTAGACCTCAGGAATCAGGACCAGGAGACAATTAGAAGTAAGCTTTGAGCCAATTGGTTTCACGCCACGTGGAATCAGAAATACGAAAAGCACTGGATGCTGCAAACTCCCAACATGCCAGCAACTGTCCTCATGCACCAGCAGGAGGCATGCTCCTAGTTCCTGTACAACCAGCACACTGCCATTTACATTAAAAAGCAATCTTACCAAGAAGTAAGGGAACCTTTCAATCTAAGCTCTCTGCAAATGGGAATTACACCCTTCAGACTCTCAACTGTCAATAAGTGGTGTACAACAGACAAAGGACTGTACTTGCTCGAGTTGGATTGAGTCATGACTGCGATGTCCTCTTTAGGAGCATTGATCAGTTACAGGCCATGATGGAGATGCTGTGGCAGCTGACAAAGGGCACCTGGGACTGAACTGATAGAGACATAGAGGGAGACAGGGAAAGAAGGTAAGTTACAGGGTTGTTAGGAGAGGGGAGAGCCCGTCGCATAAAGGGTTAATCTTTATTGTTTTGGAGCCACCAGCCATCTTCAGTGATGTCAGATCACATGGAACTAGGACATGAGGTAAGAAGGTTCTAATGGAGTCCTGCTGATCTTGTTTCTGCAAATAGCATAAAGGGTTAGTAAATCAGAGAGGCAAAAGTGAGAACTGCAGATGCTGGAAACCAGAGTCTAGATGAGAGTGGTACTGGAAAAGCACAGCAGGTCAGGCAGCATCCGTGGAGCAGGAAAATCGACGTTTCGGGCAAAAGCCTTTCATCAGGACTGAAGGTAGGGAGCCTTCAGGGTGGAGAGATAAATGGGAGGGGGGTAGGGGTGGGGAGAAGATAGCAAAGAGTACAATAAGTGAATGGAGGTTGGGATGAAGGTGACAAGTCAGAGAGGTGGATGGAGCAGATAGGTGGGAAGGGAGATTGGTAGGTAGGACTGGTCATGGGGATTGTGTTGAGCTAGAAAGATGGAACTGGGGTAAGGTGGGGTGAGGGGAAATGAGGAAACTTGTGATGTTGATGCCCTGGGGTTGAAGGGTTCCGTGGTGGAAGATGAGGCATTCTTCCTCCAGGTGTCGGGTATTGAGGGAGCGGCAGTGGAGGCGGCCCAGGACCTGCATGTCCTCGGCAGAGTGGGAGGGAGAGTTGAAATGTTGGGCCACAGCAGTGGGGTTGGTTGGTGCGGGTGTCCCAGAGGTGTTCTCTGAAGGCTCTGTGAGAAGGCGCCTAGTCTCCCCCATGTAGAGGAAACCGTATCGGGAGCAACGGCTACAATAAATAACATTGGTGGATGTGCAGGTAAAACTTTGATGCAGGTAAAACATGAAGGCTCCTTTAGGGCCTTGGATGGAGGTGAGGGAGGAGGTGTGGGCACAGGTTTTGCAATTCCTTCGGTAGCAGGGGAAAGTGCCAGGATGGGAGGATGGGTTGTTGGGGGGCATGGACCTGACCAGGTAGTCACGGAGGGAACGGTCTTTGCGGAAGGCGGAAAGGGGTGGAGAAGAAAATATATTCCTGGTGGTGGGGTCTGTTTGGAGGTGGCGGAAATGTCGGCGGATGATGCAGTTTATGCAAAGGTTGGTAGTTTGGAAGGTGAAGACCAGGGGCATTCTGTCCTTGTTACAGTTGGAGGGGTGGGGTCTGAGGGCGGAGGTGCGGGATGTAGACGAGATGCGTTGGAGGGCATGTTTAACCATGTGGGAAGGGAAATTGCGGTCTCTAAAGAAGGAGGCCATCTGGTGTGTTCTGTGGTGGATCTGGTCCTCCTGGGAGTAGATACGGCGGAGGCGGAGGAATTGGGAATACGGGATGGCATTTTTGCAAGAGGTAGGGTGGGAAGAGGTGTAATCCAGGTAGCTGTGGGAGTCGGTGGGTTTGTAAAAAATGTCAGTGTCAAGTCGGTCGTCATTAATGGAGATGGAGAGGTCCAGGAAAGGGAGGGAGGTGTCAGAGATGGTCCAGGTAGATTTAAAGTCGGGGTGGAATGTGATGGTGAAGCTGATGAACTGCTCAACCTCCTCACGGGAGCATGAAGTGGCGCCGATGCAGTCATCAATGTAGTGGAGGAAGAGGTGGGGAGTGGTGTCGGTGTAACTACGGAAGATGGACTGTTCTACGTAGCCAACAACGAGACAGGCATAACTGGGGCCCATACTCGTGCCCATGGCTACTCGTTTGGTCTGGAGGAAGTGGGAGGATTCAAAGGAGAAATTGTTAAGGGTGAGGACCAGTTCAGCCAAACAAATGAGAGTGTCAGTGGAAGGGTACTTTTGGGGACGTCTGGAGAGGAAAAAACGGAGGGCTTGGAGGCCCTGGTCATGGTAGATGGAGGTGTAGAGGGATTGGATATCCATGGTGAAGAGGAGGCATTGGGGGCCGGGGAAACGGAAGTCTTGGAAGAGGTGGAGGGCGTGGGTGGTGTCTCAAACGTATGTGGGGAGTTCCTGGACTAGGAGGGATAGGACAGTGTCAAGGTAGGTAGAGATGAGTTCAGTGGGGCAGGTACATGCTGAGGCAATGGGTCAGCCAGGGTGGATCTTGGGAAGGAGGTAGAATCGGGTGGTTCTGGGTTTCTGGACTACAAGGTTGGAAGCTGTGGGTGGGAGATCTCCTGAGGTGATGTGGTTCTGTATGGCCTGGGAGATGATGGTTTGGTGATGAGGGGTGGGGTCATGGTCGAGGGGGCGGTAGGAGGAGGTGTCTTCGAGTTGGCGTCTGGCTTCAGCGGCGTAGAGGTCAGTGCGCCGAACTACCACTGCACCCCCTTTGTCCAACCTGCTGTCTTTTTCCAGCACCACTTTAATCTAGTAAATCAGAGAGTCAGACAGAGCAGAAGTCAAGTCTGTGCCGTCAAATGTTCATTGGTTTTACATTAGTATGGTTTCCAGGTCTCACCTGTCATAAACATCCTATCCTGGCTGTGAAATGTATTTATGGCTGCAATGGTTTAGGAACTCTTTATTGAGGATCTTCATCAAAGCCTGTGGGAGTGTGTAAAAGCAGTGGCTTGGCAGAACACACTCCAAAAGCTGCCCACAGCAATAATTGAAGCTAATGATCCTTATGAGAGTCCCATGACTGCTGTTAAAACATGAACAGGGTAATAGAGTAAACCGTATCCCTTTCCCAAGCCCTGGAACTGATTGAGGACTTTGCCAAACTGTGCACTGGAGAAACTGGCTTTGCTCGTTCAGTCAATACTGGACTGCATCTGGATTTGATTGAAATCTAGTTAGTGTTTAGTGTGTTCCTATACAAAATTCAACTGTTACATCCACGGTATTTTAAGAAGCATAGTTCTTGATGTTGAAACCACTAAATATGGAGAGATTGTTTGATTCATAATTTAGGTTTCAAAGGCAGTCTCTCATTGACTTGTACAGACTCCCTAAGTTCTGCAGCAGATTGTTATTCTTGAGGTAATTTTCTTTATCAAGCACAATTAATGTACCTACAGTGAAGCAAAGGGGGAGAACTCAGTTGGTGTCACGAATCAATGGCTCCATTATGGCAGGAAAATAGATTCTGAAAAAGAGTCATAGCGGACTCGAAACATTAACTCTATTTGTCTGTCTCCACAATTGTTGCTAGATCTGCTGAGTTTCTCCAGCGTTTTCTAGCCTTTGTTTCGCAGTGTCTCTCAAACCATCTAGGAAGTAATACTATGTGGCACACATATCAATAGAAGAACTATTCAAGGATGATTTGTTGTACCTACAGAAGACTACACTCTGTGAGATAAAGTTTAAAATGAGACCACTTTATCTTCATAAAGTGCCCAAGAGATCGATGGCATAAAAAAAATCAAGAGGTTGTCTTCTTCTGGGAAATAGAAGACCCACGAGATGCTTTCTGATATGCACCGACCATAGTTAATGCAGAAGTATACATTTTAAACAGGATACAGGTGCAGGAGTGTCCATCCTTTCTGAAACCTGAAACCCAAATTTCTTCAACTATCTTCCATTCAATTTCAAGACTACAGGAAGTGTTGTGATTTGATTTGATTTGATTTAATTTAATCTAGGGCAAATCATACCCTAGATAAGAACATCAGGGTAATGGAACAGAATGTAGGAGAGAGTGTTCCAGCTATAGAGAAGGTGCAGAGGAAGATCAACTCTAATATATGAAAGGGCCGTTCATAAGTTTGATAACGGGGGAAGAAGCTAATCTTGGAACTGTTGGTCTGTGTTGTCAAAATTTGATACATTCTATCTGATGGAAGAGGATGGGAGAGAGTATAACCAGGGTGGGCGGGGTCTTGGATGATGTTGGCTGCTTTCCTGAGTCAGTAGGAAGTGTAGATGGAGTCAGTGGATGGAGTCAATGGATGGAAGGCTGGATTGTGTGATGGACTGGGCTGTGTTCACAACTCTCTGTAGTTTCTTGAAGTCTTGGGCAGAGCAGTTGCCAGACTGAGGTGTGATGTATTGGGATGGGATGCCTTCAATGGTGCACCTATAAAAATGAGTAAAGTCACTGTTTGGACATGCCAAATTTCCTGAACCTTCTGAGGAAGTCGAGGCATTGGTGTGCTTTCTTGACTGTTAATGTGGTTGGACCAGGACAGATTGCTGGTGAAATTTACTCCTAGCAACTTGAGGCTCTCCACGACCTCCACCTCAGCACCATTGATACAGACAGGGGCATGTCCTCCACTCTGTTTCCTGAAGGCAATGACCAGCTCCTTCATTTTGCTGACATTGAGGGAGAGATTGTTGTCTTTGCACCATGCCAGTCAGTTCTCTATCTCTTTCCTGTATTCTGCGTCTTTGTCGTTTAAGATCTGAACCACTACAGTGGTGCCATTAGCAAACTATTTTATTGAGTGTGTGAAGGCAGGTACATGTCATATTTTGATATATAGGGAGAGGGATCATCAATACTTTGCATTCCACTAGTTCAAAATCAAACTCTTAAATAAGTGATATTAACCCAAACACCTCACCTCACATCTGCACCCACAAAGATTGAAAATGTATCTGTAAGAGGTGTTTTCATTACCCATTAAAAATTATGCAAATGCTAGTTCTATGTCACATTAACAATCACAACATACTGATATTAAACATGTGATGGATTGCAGAACCCATATGTGGTGCAGTGGTAGAATCTGTATTCTATCTAGGAGCCCTGGGTTGAAGTCTCAAGTACTCTGCAGGTGTGCTGCCACATCCCCGAATAAGTTGGTTACAAGATAACTACAATGGTTTACACAGCCATCATATTTGAGAGAAACGTAAGGGCAATACTCACTCCATGTCCTTCAAATGTGTTCTTGATCAAGCATCTTTCTCCTGCACCAATTCTCTATATTTCTATGTTTCATCCACTCCAACATTTTCTTTTCCAGGTATAAAAGAACAAAGAAAATTTACAGCCTAGGAACAGGCCCTTCGGCCCTCCAAGCCTGAGCAGATCCAAATGTACTGTCTAAACCTTTCAGTCAATTCCTAAGCATCTGTATCCCTCTGCTACAGTTACTCATGCATCCCACCTACTCATGCATCTGTCCAGATGCATCTTAAATGAGTCTACCGTGCCTGCCTCAACCACCTGTGCTGGCAACGCGTTCCAAACGTCCACCACCCTCTGTGTGAAGTACTTGCTGCATGTATCCCCCTTAAAGTTTCCACCTCTCACCTTGAAAGCATGACCTCTTGTTATTGAATCCTTCACCCTGGGAAAAAGCTTGTCTCTATCCACCCTGTCTATACCCTTCATGACTTTGTAAACCTCAATCAGGTCGCCCCTCAATCTCCTTTTTTCTAGTGAAAATAAACCTAATCTACTCAACCTCTCTTCATAGCTAGAAAAAATATAATGATTTTCATATTATAAGGCTGGAGAATTAAACTCCACCAAAATAATCTTCAGTTCTTGTTCCTGAAGCTCCTTAAAAATATCCAAAGAATTTTAAATATATAATATATATATAAAACATGTAGGAATATATACATTATAATATAAAACATGCTCACAAACACACAGGTACATATTTTAAAAATATATATGAAGAAAACATTTCTTCTGCATGGTTGGTTGTGTATATTTAGAGTCAACACAAGGCTCAACAGTTCCTTCTGAAATGCTTGAGAAAATACTTTGCTTTGAAAAGTAACTGACAGACCATCAATCGCAATCCCCACACCGACGTTGCTAGCATCAACAGGTAATTTGAATAACTTTTAATAAATTGGTACAGCCAGAACTGTGTCAGCACAGCTTTCAAGGGCACTTCGACATTCCTTAATCCATTCACATTTTCCGCCTTTCCTCAAAAAGATTTGCTAAAGGCGCAACAATAAAGTTGTAATTCAGGAAAAACCTGTGATAAAATCCACTGTGTCAATATAACGCAACATTTCACAATTTGTCCTAGGCGCAGGGAAATCCAAAATAGCCGTACTTTCACTTTTCTAGGCATCTCCTCGAACCTGTCCCATGGTATGGTCCAAATAAGGGACCTTTGACTTGTCCAATACACTGTTATATATAGTTTTATTACCAAATTGTTTTTTTCAGTATCCAGTCAAACAGTTAAGTGAAACAATGTCAATGTTCTACATAGGTTTGGCTGAATCACCAATGTTAGCAATATAATCTAGAGTCATAGAGATGTACAGCACAGAAATAGACCTTTCCATCCAACTCGTCCGTGCCAACCAGATAACCTAAATTAACTGAGTCCCATTCACCAGCACTTGGCCCATATCCCTCCAAACCCTTCCTAATCATGTAACCATCCAGATGCCTTTTAAATACTGTAACTTAATCAGTCTCCACCACTTCCTCTGGCAGCTCATTTCATACACATGCCATTCTCTGCGTGAAAAAATTGCTCCTTAAGTCTATTTTAAATCTTTCCCCTCTCACCTTAAACCTATGCCATCTAGTTTTGGACTCCCGTACCCTGGGGTAAAAGACCCTAGCTCACAATTATAAACTTCTGTAAGGTCACCCTTCAGCTTTTGATGCTCCAAGGAGAAGAGTCACAGTCTGTCCAGCCTCTCCCCATAATTCAAACCTTCCAGTCCCAGTAACATCCTTGTAAATCTTTTCTGCACTCTTTCAATGTTCACATCTTTTCTATAGTAGGTAGATCAAAATTGAATGCAGTATTCCAAAAGTGGCCTAACTAATGTCTTGTCCAGCCACAACATGAACTGTATTCAACGCACTGACCAATAAAGGCAAGCTTACCAAACGCCTTCTTCACTTTCCTATCTACCTGCGAATTAATCTTCAAGGAACAATGAACCTTCACCCCAGGTCTCTTTGTTCAGCAACACTCCCCAGAGCCCCACCATGAAGTGTATATGTCCTGCCTTATCAAAATGGAAAGCCTCACATTTATCTAAATTGAACTCCCTTTGCTACTCCTCAACTCATCAGCCCATCTGATCAAGGTCTCATGGTACTCTGAGATAACCTCCTTCACTGTCCACCGTACCATCAATTTTGGTGTCATCTGCAAAATTACTAGCCAGACCTCCCATTTTTACATCCAAATCATTTCTTAGTCCTTTGACTTAACTGTTGGATCATTGGTGGTGCATGTTCATTCCAAATAGCATGACATTGCATCAATAAGAGCCATATTGGTTACAAAAGCTGACACTGTTTTCACTGTATTAGTTAATGGAACTTGCCATTATCCCTATAGCATGTTAATTTTTGTGACAAACCATGTGTATGTGTGTTCAATACTGAATCAATGCAATCTTCCAATCTTGGAATAGGATTTATGCATCTACACTTTCCAACTTCTTCCCATTTGAGAAACACAATGGATATCTGTAACTCCTATCAAAATGGATAATCTCACATTTTCCCATGTTATATTCCATTTGAGGATTCTTGCTCAATCTCTAAACCTGATCAAGTCTTCCTGAAGCTGATTCGCAACTACAGAGAGACGGCTGAGAGGGGGACAAGACTGGAACCTTAACATTCCAGGACTGAGATGCTTCAGGTGCGCTAGAGAAAGAAGTAAAATAGGTGGAGGAGTTAAGTTAGAGATTAGGGAGGATATAACAGCTGTACTCAGGGAGAGACACCTCGTAGGGCTCATCCAGTGAGACCTCATGGTTAGAGGTCAGGAATAGGAAGGGTGCAATCACTTTGATGTAATTCTACTACAGGCCTTCCAACAGCAAGCAGGTGATAAAGGAGCAGGTATGTGGAAGGTTTATGGAAAAATGTAAAAGTAACAGAGTTGTTGTCGTGGGTGAATTTAACTTCCCTTATATTGACTGAGACTTGCTTGGTGCTTTAGTGATCATAATGACATCAGCTAGGCAGACCTCATAGCATCTGAGTTCCCTGATTGGACCAGATTAACAGCGCAATCAGGGAGTCCTGGCTGACAGATATAAACAGGAGTGTCAGAGGTTCAGTTCACTCTGAGAGCTGGCTCTAACGGAGCTGGATTAATGTCAAGGACTCTCCACATATAAATAAAGGGTGGCTTGATGATGGGATACCAGCCTCTGTTGAGTTATTTCAAGTGCCAGGGGCTTGGATGAGATAATTTGTTAGGTGTATCCAGGATAATTTTTTTAAACAATATGTAAATAGTCCAACTAGGGAAGGGGACATACAAGAATGAGTCCAACTAAGTGATTCAAGGGTAACTGAAAAATGGTAGGTCTACTCAATAACAAAACAGGGAATTTATGAGTGGAGCCGGAGGAAGTGGGTGAGGCCGTTAACGAATGCTTTCCATTGGTATTCACAAAGGAGAAGGAGATGTTGGATGGTGAGTCTGGTGAGAGGATTCGATGGCATGTCAATATAAATAAGGAGGGTGTTTGGGTGTGTTTTGAAAAACATTAAGGTAGCTAAGTCTCCAGGACCTAGCCCAAAATGCTGAAGGAGACAGGTAAGGAAATTGTTTGGGTCCTGTACCGAATCTGTGTCTTTTCTTTAGTTACAGGAGAGGTCCCAGAGGACTGGCGAATAGCTAACATTATTTCTTTGTTTAAGAAGGACAACAGGGATAATCCAGGAAATGACAGGCTGGTGACTCTTACATAAGTGGTAGGGAAATTATTGGAGAAGACTCTTACGGATAGGAATTACTCACATTTGTACAAATTTGGTCTTAATAGGGTTAGGCAGCATAACGTTATGCAGCGAGGGTCATGGCTTACAAATTTGATTGAAGGTTTTCCAACTTGATTGACAAAGATGATTGATGAGGGTAGGGTGGTAGAATTTGTCGACATGGACTTTAGCAAAGCCTTTGGCAAGGTCCCTCATGGCAGGTTGATACAAAAGATGAAGTCACATGGGAATCGTGGTGAGCTGGTAAGATGGATACAGAACCGGCTTAGTCACACAAGACAGAGAGTAATGGTGGAAGGGTGTTTTTCAGTCTGGAGATCTGTAACCAGGGGTGTTCCACTGAGATCAATGCTGGGACCCTGTTGTTTGTAATATTTATAAATGATTTGGAGAAGAATATAGGTTATCTTATTAGCACGTTTGTGGATGATGCAAAAACTGGGGGAACTGCAGATAGTGAGGAGGACTGCCAAAGAATCAGCAAGATTTCGATAGGCTGGAGACTTGGGCGGAGAAATGGCAAATGCGATTCAGTCTGGATAAATGTGAGGAGATGCATTTTGGAAGATTTAATGCAGGAAGGAAGTATACAGTAAATGGCAGAACTGTCAGCAACATCAACATACACAAGAACTAAAGCATACAGATCCACAGTTGCCTGAAAGTGACGACACAAGTGATAAGGTGGTCAAGAAGGCATATGGCATACCTGCCTTCATCATTCGGGGAATAGAGTATAAAGATTGGCAAGTCAGGTTACAGCTGTACAGAACTTTAATAAGGCCACTTTTGGAATATTGTGTACAGTTCTGGTTGCCACACTGTAAGAGGATGGGGATGTTTTGGAGAGGGTACAGAAAGGTTTACAGGATGTTGCCTGGTTTGGAGGCGATTAGTAATGAAGAGAGATTGGACAAATTTAGTTTGTTTATTCTTAAATGTCAAAGGAAGAGGGATGACCTGATAGAGGGTTGCAAAATTATGAATGACCCAGATGGAATGGATAGTCAGATTTTCTTCCGAGGGTAGAAATATCAATTATTAGGGACCATAAGGTTGAGGTAAAAGTGGCACAGTGGCTCAGTGGTTAACACTGCGGCATAACAGCACAAGGGACCTGGGTTCAATTCCATCCTCAGATGCCTGTCTGTGTGGGTTTCCTCCGGGTGCTCCAGTTTCCTCCCACAATCCAAAGATGTGCAGGTTAGGTGAATTGGCCACGCTAAATTGCCCACCGTGTTCAGGGATGTGTAGGTCCGGTGTATTAGTCAGGGGTAAATGTATGATAATAAGGGAGGGGAACGGGTCTAGGTGGGTCACTCTTTGGAGGGTCAATGTGGACTTGTTGGGCCAAAAGGCCTGTTTCCACACTGTAGGGATTCTATGAAAAGGGGGTAAGTTTAAAGGAGATGTGAGAGGCAGGTTTTTTTACACAGAGGGTGGTAAGTGCCTGAAATGTACTGTTAGAGGAGGTGGTGGAGGCAGATTCAATAGTAACGTTTAAGAGGTATCTTGGCAGACACATAAATTGGCAGGGCATAGAGGGATACAGACAATGGAGAGGTAAAAGATTTTTAGTTTAGAAATGTATGATATGTCGCCACAGTCTTCTGTGGACTGAAGGGCCTGGTCCTGCACTGTACTATTCTTTGTTATTTGTTCTTGCTCATAACACACATTCCTACTTAGGGTCAAAAACAAAGTTCACTAGGATTAGATTAGATTACTAACAGTGTGGAAACAGGCCCTTCGGCCCAACAAGTCCACACCGCCCTGCCGAAGCGCAATCCACCCATTCCCCTACATTTACCCCTTTACCTAACACTACAGGCAATTTAGCATGGCCAATTCACTTGACCTGCACATCTTTGGATGATGCCCGGTGGACAAATTGTCTTATGAACAAAAGTTAAACAGGTTGGGAGTTTATTCACTGGGGTTTAGAAGAATGAGAGGGGATCTCATTGAAACGTATTGGATTCTTAAGGGGCTTGACAGGGTCAATGCTGAGAGGATGGTTCCCCTCATGGGAGAGTCTAGAGGGCACAGTCTCAGAATAATGGGGCACCAATTTAAGACTGACTACCTGACTGTGGTAGTGCTTATTTCTCCCCAGCACCCATGCCGTATGTGTATGCAGGTGTGAGACACCATGAAAAACAACAAGTGTGTAAATCTTTATTGATATTCCACCACCAGGAAGAAAGGAAACACCCAAGTGGCCAGTGACGAGCAGTGCCCTTCACATCAAAGGGGCAATGCCAGCCACTCCTGTTTTTCTTTACTTTACAAATGCACAATAGATGGTTTTAATTATCTAGAACCTTTTCTGGATTTTGCTAATTTCATTTTTGAATCCATTTAATGTTTTTAAAATGCAATCTTTTGCACTGGGAATAAATGTAAGTGTGTTTTTCTGTAATGATTTGGAAAGACTAGGCTATGGATCTGATAAGCTTACCAGCTACTTAAAAAAACCTGATGAAACAGCTTTAAAATGCAATCCATTGTGAACCATCATTTGTGATGCTTTATTAAATATGTCATTTGGGGCTTCTTGAAACTCTCTGATCACTTCAAAAACACAGTGTCATTATTGTCTTGCAGGACATTATTAGGACCGTGTTTGGTCCAGTGAGTATTACTGGGCTCCGTGAATGTGTGTTACTGGTGAAATAAACTCACAGAGCCCAGAATCCTGTCACCAAGTCACCCTTCAAAACACATGGAAAGTCCTTGACATTGATCCAGTTCCCTCAGAGCCAGCTCTCAGAACGAACAGAAGCCCTGACACTCCTGGTTATTTATATTCCACCACCAGGAAGAAAGGCAACACCTGAGTGGCCAGTGACAAGCAGTGCCCTTCTCGAGAGAGGGCAATACTGGGCATTCCCAGTATTATATCTGTCAGCCAGGGCTCCCTGATTGGACCAGGTTAACAGCCCCAGTCAGGGAACTCATATCCTATGAGGTCCACCTGGCTGACCCCATTACAGTCACGACAGCCTCATTAATAGGTGGGACTGGCCTGCTCCTAATCTCAATTCATCAGCTTGTATGTTCATTCAGGTACAAAAGAAAGCAGCTGAACACAGCTGGTAGCCTCTGGCTAATGCCACATGCTGGTCTGATTACAGTCCTCAAGGCTGAGACTGAAAGGCTTCTGTTGGCCTGAATAGCAAGGAATATGGAGCAGCGGCAGCCAAGTGCAGTTCAGATGCATGATCTAACTCGGAAAGTGGGGCAGGCTGGAAGGATTGACTCTGATTTCAATACCCACCTGTAGCTGGGCCACAATCTACATCTGGTGGTATATCCTATGGTTTGTCCGAGTACGGGTTTAGGTTTTTTATAGCATCAGGAGTGAACTAGCTAGACTCTTGACTTTGACCCATGATTGTATATTATCAATAACAGATAACATTTGTCTCTGAGTCTGAGCTTCTGCAGTAGCTGGGATAGTTGGAGAACAATTTTCTATAGACCATGATTTGTCCTTCTTCTCCCTGTGCTTTTGCTACGACCTTCTCCCAGAGGTTACAGTAGTCGAGAGTACAGGAGCCATTTGGATGGAGAGAGGGGAGGGATTGTACGCCATCTTTACGGTCTGGGTAGGGCTTTATGGGCCAGGACTTCACTCAAGTTTTAGTCAAGTGACAAAGCACATTGGGCGTTGCCAACAGGATCAGATTGTTACGTTTCATGGTGTCCAGTGTTCATTGGAACAGACTTGTTACCAATCCCGCAGTGTAATTCATCTTTTGCAGTCTATATTGGGTGTCTTCAGTTCATAGACATGACAGAATTGTTTGATGCAATTGATGTCTTACACTATTTGATGTACTTACCCAACATGTACTCTGGTAATCTCCCACCAGGGAGCCCGCCAGGCCTTCAAATGGAACACGCTTTCAAATTATTTAAAAGTAATTTACGGTTCATGACTCCACTTTGCTCTCTCCTGTTTTCTTAGATATTGTCGCAATCTTTTATTTATCTTTTATTTTGAGAATTCAGAGGATTGTATTGTCAGGGCAGCATAGAAACGTCTGTGTATGTGACTGGTTGAACATAACAGCTGGTGTTTCAGACAGCTGTCAGCTCCAGAAACTAGGGCTTGGTTTGGATTTCTTAGTGTGGACATATCGTAGTGTGATATAGTACAGTGTGATATAGTACAGTGTGATATAGTACAGTGTGATGTGGTACAGTGTGACGTGGTACAGTGTGATATAGTACAATGTGATATAGTACAGTGTGATATAGTACAGTGTGATATAGTACAGTGTGATGTGGTACAGTGTGACGTGGTACAGTGTGATATAGTACAGTGTGATATAGTACAGTGTGATATAAATCCAATGTAATGTGGTAAAGTGTGATGTGGTGCAGCGTAATATAATACAGTATGACATAGTACAGTATGATGTGGTAAAGTGTGATGTAATACAGTGCGATGTGGTACAATGTTGTATAGTACCATGTGATGTGGTACAGTGTGATATAGTACAATATGATATAGTACAGTGTGATGTGGTACAGTGTGATATAGTACTATGTGATATAGTACAGTGTGATGTGGTAAGTGTGATATAGTACAGTGTGATGTGGGACAGTGTGATATAGTACTATGTGATATAGTACAGTATGATGTGGTAAGGTGTGATGTAATACAGTGCGATGTAGTACAGTGTGATATAGTACAGTGTGATGTGGTAAAGTGTGATATAATACAGTGTGATGTGGTACAATGTTGTATAGTACCATGTGATGTGGTACAGTGTGATATAGTACAATATGATATAGTACAGTGTGATGTGGTACAGTGTGATATAGTACTATGTGATATAGTACAGTGTGATGTGGTACAGTGTGATATAGTACAGTGTGATGTTGTACAGTGTGATGTGGTACAGTGTGGTATAGTACAGTGTGATGTAGTACAGTGTGATGTGGTACAGTGTGATATAGTACAATATGATATAGTACAGTGTGATGTGGTACAGTGTGATATAGTACAATGTGATATAGTACAGTGTGATGTGGTACAGTGTGATATAGTACTATGTGATATAGTACAGTGTGATGTGGTACAGTGTGATATAGTACAATGTGATATAGTACAGTGTGATGTGGTACAGTGTGATATAGTACTATGTGATATAGTACAGTGTGATGTGGTACAGTGTGATATAGTACAATGTGATATAGTACAGTGTGATGTGGTATAGTGTGATGTGGTACAGTGTGATATAGTACAGTGTGATATAGTACAGCGTGATGTGGTACAGTGTGATATAGTACAATGTGATGTGGTACAGTGTCATATAGTACAATGTGATATAGTACAGTGTGATATAGTACAGTGTGATGTGGTACACTGTGATATAGTACAATGTGATATAGTACAGTGTGATGTGGTACAGTGTGATATAGTACAATGTGATATAGTACAGTGTGATGTGGTACAGTGTGATATAGTACATTGTGATATAGTACAGTGTGATGTGGTACAGTGTGGTATAGTACAGTGTGATATAGTACAATGTGATATAGTACAGTGTGATATAGTACAGTGTGATGTGGGACAGTGTGATATAGTACAATGTGATATAGTACAATGTGATGTGGTACAGTGTGATATAGTACAATGTGATATAGTACAGTGTGATGTGGTACAGTGTGATGTGGTACAATGTGATATAGTACAGTGTGATGTGGTACAGTGTGATATAGTACAATATGATATAGTACAGTGTGATGTGGTACAGTGTGATATAGTACTATGTGATATAGTACAGTGTGATGTGGTAAGTGTGATATAGTACAGTGTGATGTGGGACAGTGTGATATAGTACTATGTGATATAGTACAGTATGATGTGGTAAGGTGTGATGTAATACAGTGCGATGTAGTACAGTGTGATATAGTACAGTGTGATGTGGTAAAGTGTGATATAATACAGTGTGATGTGGTACAATGTTGTATAGTACCATGTGATGTGGTACAGTGTGATATAGTACAATATGATATAGTACAGTGTGATGTGGTACAGTGTGATATAGTACTATGTGATATAGTACAGTGTGATATAGTACAGTGTGATGTTGTACAGTGTGATGTGGTACAGTGTGGTATAGTACAGTGTGATGTAGTACAGTGTGATGTGGTACAGTGTGATATAGTACAATATGATATAGTACAGTGTGATGTGGTACAGTGTGATATAGTACAATGTGATATAGTACAGTGTGATGTGGTACAGTGTGATATAGTACTATGTGATATAGTACAGTGTGATGTGGTACAGTGTGATATAGTACAATGTGATATAGTACAGTGTGATGTGGTACAGTGTGATATAGTACTATGTGATATAGTACAGTGTGATGTGGTACAGTGTGATATAGTACAATGTGATATAGTACAGTGTGATGTGGTATAGTGTGATGTGGTACAGTGTGATATAGTACAGTGTGATATAGTACAGCGTGATGTGGTACAGTGTGATATAGTACAATGTGATGTGGTACAGTGTCATATAGTACAATGTGATATAGTACAGTGTGATATAGTACAGTGTGATGTGGTACACTGTGATATAGTACAATGTGATATAGTACAGTGTGATGTGGTACAGTGTGATATAGTACAATGTGATATAGTACAGTGTGATGTGGTACAGTGTGATATAGTACATTGTGATATAGTACAGTGTGATGTGGTACAGTGTGGTATAGTACAGTGTGATATAGTACAATGTGATATAGTACAGTGTGATATAGTACAGTGTGATGTGGGACAGTGTGATATAGTACAATGTGATATAGTACAATGTGATGTGGTACAGTGTGATATAGTACAATGTGATATAGTACAGTGTGATGTGGTACAGTGTGATGTGGTACAATGTGATATAGTACAGTGTGATGTGGTACAGTGTGATGTGGTACAGTGTGATATAGTACAGTGTGATATAGTACAGTGTGATGTGGTACAGTGTGACGTGGTACAGTGTGATATAGTACAATGTGATATAGTACAGTGTGATGTGGTACAGTGTGATGTGGTACAGTGTGATGTGGTACAGTGTGATATAGTACAATGGGATTTAGTACAGTGTGATGTGGTACAGTGTGATATAGTACAGTATGATGTAGTACAGTGTGATATAGTACAGTGTGATGTGGTACAGTGTGACGTGGTACAGTGTGATATAGTACAATGTGATATAGTACAGTGTGATGTGGTACAGTGTGACGTGGTACAGTGTGATATAGTACAATGTGATATAGTACAGTGTGATGTGGTACAGTGTGATATAGTATTATGTGATATAGTACAGTGTGATGTGGTACAGTGTGATATAGTACTATGTGATATAGTACAGTGTGATATAGTACAGTGTGATGTGGTACAGTGTGACGTGGTACAGTGTGATATAGTACAGTGTGATATAGTACAGTGTGATATAAATCCAATGTAATGTGGTAAAGTGTGATGTGGTGCAGCGTAATATAATACAGTATGACATAGTACAGTATGATGTGGTAAAGTGTGATGTAATACAGTGCGATGTAGTACAGTGTGATATAGTACAGTGTGATGTGGTAAAGTGTGATATAATACAGTGTGATTTGGTACAATGTTGTATAGTACCATGTGATGTGGTACAGTGTGATATAGTACAATATGATATAGTACAGTGTGATGTGGTACAGTGTGATATAGTACAATATGATATAGTACAGTGTGATGTGGTACAGTGTGATATAGTACTATGTGATATAGTACAGTGTGATGTGGTACAGTGTGATATAGTACAGTGTGATGTTGTACAGTGTGATGTGGTACAGTGTGGTATAGTACAGTGTGATGTAGTACAGTGTGATGTGGTACAGTGTGATATAGTACAATATGATATAGTACAGTGTGATGTGGTACAGTGTGATATAGTACAATGTGATATAGTACAGTGTGATGTGGTACAGTGTGATATAGTACTATGTGATATAGTACAGTGTGATGTGGTACAGTGTGATATAGTACAATGTGATATAGTACAGTGTGATGTGGTACAGTGTGATATAGTACTATGTGATATAGTACAGTGTGATGTGGTACAGTGTGATATAGTACAATGTGATATAGTACAGTGTGATGTGGTATAGTGTGATGTGGTACAGTGTGATATAGTACAGTGTGATATAGTACAGCGTGATGTGGTACAGTGTGATATAGTACAATGTGATGTGGTACAGTGTCATATAGTACAATGTGATATAGTACAGTGTGATATAGTACAGTGTGATGTGGTACACTGTGATATAGTACAATGTGATATAGTACAGTGTGATGTGGTACAGTGTGATATAGTACAATGTGATATAGTACAGTGTGATGTGGTACAGTGTGATATAGTACATTGTGATATAGTACAGTGTGATGTGGTACAGTGTGGTATAGTACAGTGTGATATAGTACAATGTGATATAGTACAGTGTGATATAGTACAGTGTGATGTGGGACAGTGTGATATAGTACAATGTGATATAGTACAATGTGATGTGGTACAGTGTGATATAGTACAATGTGATATAGTACAGTGTGATGTGGTACAGTGTGATGTGGTACAATGTGATATAGTACAGTGTGATGTGGTACAGTGTGATGTGGTACAGTGTGATGTGGTACAGTGTGATATAGTACAGTGTGATGTGGTACAGTGTGACGTGGTACAGTGTGATATAGTACAATGTGATATAGTACAGTGTGATGTGGTACAGTGTGATGTGGTACAGTGTGATGTGGTACAGTGTGATATAGTACAATGGGATTTAGTACAGTGTGATGTGGTACAGTGTGATATAGTACAGTGTGATATAGTACAATGTGATATAGTACAGTGTGGTATAGTACAGTGTGATATAGTACAGTGTGATATAGTACAATGTGATATAGTACAATGTGATGTTGTACAGTGTGATGTGGTACAGTGTGGTATAGTACAGTGTGATGTAGTACAGTGTGATGTGGGACAGTGTGATATAGTACAATGTGATATAGTACAATGTGATATAGTACAGTGTGATGTGGTACAGTGTGATATAGTACAGTGTGATATAGTACAATGTGATATAGTACAGTGTGATATAGTACAGTGTGATGTTGTACAGTGTGATGTGGTACAGTGTGGTATAGTACAGTGTGATGTAGTACAGTGTGATGTGGTACAGTGTGATATAGTTCAATGTGATATAGTACAGTGTGATGTGGTACAGTGTGATATAGTACAGTGTGATATAGTACAGTGTGATGTGGTACAGTGTGACGTGGTACTGTGTGACATGGTACAGTGTGATATAGTACAGTGTGATGTGGTACAGTGTGATATAGTACAATGTGATATAGTACAGTGTGATGTGGGACAGTGTGATATAGTACAATGTGATATAGTACAATGTGATGTGGTACAGTGTGATATAGTACAATGTGATATAGTACAGTGTGATGTGGTACAGTGTGATGTGGTACAATGTGATATAGTACAGTGTGATGTGGTACAGTGTGATGTGGTACAGTGTGATATAGTACAATGGGATTTAGTACAGTGTGATGTGGTACAGTGTGATATAGTACAGTGTGATATAGTACAATGTGATATAGTACAATGTGATATAGTACAGTGTGATGTGTTACAGTGTGATATAGTACAGTGTGATATAGTACAGTGTGATGTGGTACAGTGTGATATAGTACAATGTGATATAGTACAGTGTGATATAGTACAGTGTGATGTGGTACAGTGTGGTATAGTACAATGTGATATAGTACAGTGTGATGTGGTACAGTGTGATATAGTACAATGTGATATAGTACAGTGTGATGTGGTACAGTGTGGTATAGTACAGTGTGATATAGTACAGTGTGATATAGTACAATGTGATATAGTACAATGTGATGTTGTACAGTGTGATGTGGTACAGTGTGGTATAGTACAGTGTGATGTAGTACAGTGTGATGTGGGACAGTGTGATATAGTACAATGTGATATAGTACAATGTGATATAGTACAGTATGATGTGTTACAGTGTGATATAGTACAGTGTGATATAGTACAGTGTGATGTGGTACAGTGTGATATAGTACAATGTGATATAGTACAGTGTGATGTGGTACAGTGTGATATAGTACAATGTGATATAGTACAGTGTGATGTGGTACAGTGTGGTATAGTACAGTGTGATATAGTACAGTGTGATATAGTACAATGTGATGTTGTACAGTGTGATATAGTACAATGTGATATAGTACAGTGTGATATAGTACAGTGTGATGTTGTACAGTGTGATGTGGTACAGTGTGGTATAGTACAGTGTGATGTAGTACAGTGTGATGTGGTACAGTGTGATATAGTACAATGTGATATAGTACAGTGTGATGTGGTACAGTGTGATATAGTACAGTGTGATATAGTACAGTGTGATGTGGTACAGTGTGACGTGTTACTGTGTGACATGGTACAGTGTGATATAGTACAATGTGATATAGTACAGTGTGATGTGGTACAGTGTGGTATAGTACAGTGTGATATAGTACAATGTGATATAGTACAGTGTGATATAGTACAGTGTGATATAATACAATGTGATATAGTACAGTGTGATGTGGTACAGTGTGGTATGGTACAGTGTGATGTGGGACAGTGTGATATAGTACAGTGTGATATAGTACAATGTGATATAGTACATTGTGATATAGTACAGTGTGATGTGGTACAGTGTGATGTGGTACAGTGTGATATGGTACAATGTGATATAGTACAGTGTGATATAGTACAATGTGATGTAGTACAATGTGATATAGTACAGTGTGATGTGGTACAGTGTGATATAGTACAATGTGATATAGTACAGTGTGATATAGTACAGTGTGGTATAGTACAGTGTGATATAGTACAGTGCGATATAGTACAATGTGATATAGTACATTGTGATATAGTACATTGTGATATAGTACAGTGTGATGTGGTACAGTGTGATGTGGTACAGTGTGATATAGTACAATGTGATATAGTACAGTGTGATGTGGTACAGTGTGATGTGGTACAGTGTGATATAGTACAATGGGATTTAGTACAGTGTGATGTGGTACAGTGTGATATAGTACAGTATGATGTAGTACAGTGTGATATAGTACAGTGTGATGTGGTACAGTGTGACGTGGTACAGTGTGATATAGTACAGTGTGATGTGGTACAGTGTGATATAGTACAATGTGATATAGTACAGTGTGATGTGGTACAGTGTGATATAGTACAATGTGATATCTTACAGTGTGATGTGGTACGGTGTGGTATAGTACAGTGTGATATAGTACAATGTGATATAGTACAATGTGATGTTGTACAGTGTGATATAGTACAATGTGATATAGTACAGTGTGATATAGTACAGTGTGATGTTGTACAGTGTGATGTGGTACAGTGTGGTATAGTACAGTGTGATGTAGTACAGTGTGATGTGGTACAGTGTGATATAGTATAATGTGATATAGTACAGTGTGATGTGGTACAGTGTGATATAGTACAGTGTGATATAGTACAGTGTGATGTGGTACAGTGTGACGTGGTACTGTGTGACATGGTACAGTGTGATATAGTACAATGTGATATAGTACAGTGTGATGTGGTACAGTGTGGTATAGTACAGCGTGATATAGTACAATGTGATATATTACAGTGTGATATAGTACAGTGTGATGTGGTACAGTGTGATGTGGTACAGTGTGATATAATACAATGTGATATAGTACAGTGTGATGTGGTACAGTGTGGTATGGTACAGTGTGATGTGGGACAGTGTGATATAGTACAGTGTGATATAGTACAATGTGATATAGTACATTGTGATATAGTACAGTGTGATGTGGTACAGTGTGGTATAGTACAGTGTGATGTAGTACAGTATGATGTGGTACAGTGTGGTATAGTACAGTGTGATATAGTACAATGTGATATAGTACAGTGTGATATAGTACAATGTGATATAGTACAATGTGATATAGTACAGTGTGATATAGTACAGTGTGATATAGTACAGTGTGATGTTGTACAGTGTGATATAGTACAATGTGATATAGTACAGTGTGATGTGGTACAGTGTGATATAGTACAGTGTGATATAGTACAATGGGATTTAGTACAGTGTGATGTGGTACAGTGTGATATAGTACAGTGTGATATAATACAGTGTGATATAGTACAGTGTGATGTGGTACAGTGTGACGTGGTACAGTGTGATATAGTACAATGTGATATAGTACAGTATGATGTGGTACAGTGTGGTATAGTACAGTGTGATATAGTACAATGTGATATAGTACAGTGTGATGTGGTACAGTGTGATATAGTACAATGTGATATAGTACAATGTGATATAGTACAGTGTGATGTGGTACAGTGTGATGTGGTACAGTGTGGTATAGTACAGTGTGATATAGTACAGTGTGATATAGTACAATGTGATATAGTACAATGTGATGTTGTACAGTGTGATGTGGGACAGTATGATATAGTACAATGTGATATAGTACAATGTGATATAGTACAGTGTGATGTTGTACAGTGTGATGTGGTACAGTGTGGTATAGTACAGTGTGATGTAGTACAGTGTGATGTGGTACAGTGTGATATAGTACAATGTGATATAGTACAGTGTGATGTGGTACAGTGTGATATAGTACAGTGTGATGTGGTACAGTGTGATATAGTACAGTGTGATATAGTACAATGGGATTTAGTACAGTGTGATGTGGTACAGTGTGATATAGTACAGTGTGATATAGTACAGTGTGATATAGTACAGTGTGATGTGGTACAGTGTGACGTGGTACAGTGTGATATAGTACAATGTGATATAGTACAGTATGATGTGGTACAGTGTGGTATAGTACAGTGTGATATAGTACAATGTGATATAGTACAGTGTGATGTGGTACAGTGTGATATAGTACAATGTGATATAGTACAATGTGATATAGTACAGTGTGATGTGGTACAGTGTGATGTGGTACAGTGTGGTATAGTACAGTGTGATATAGTACAGTGTGATATAGTACAATGTGATATAGTACAATGTGATGTTGTACAGTGTGATGTGGGACAGTATGATATAGTACAATGTGATATAGTACAATGTGATATAGTACAGTGTGATGTTGTACAGTGTGATGTGGTACAGTGTGGTATAGTACAGTGTGATGTAGTACAGTGTGATGTGGTACAGTGTGATATAGTACAATGTGATATAGTACAGTGTGATGTGGTACAGTGTGATATAGTACAGTGTGATGTAGTACAGTGTGATGTGGTACAGTGTGATATAGTACAATGTGATATAGTACAGTGTGATGTGGTACAGTGTGATATAGTACAATGTGATATAGTACAGTGTGATGTGGTACAGTGTGATATAGTACAGTGTGATGTAGTACAGTGTGATGTGGTACAGTGTGATATAGTACAATGTGATATAGTACAGTGTGATGTGGTACAGTGTGATATAGTACAATGTGATATAGTACAGTGTGATGTGGTACAGTGTGATATAGTACAGTGTGATATAGTACAGTGTGATGTGGTACAGTGTGACGTGGTACAGTGTGATATAGTACAATGTGATATAGTACAGTGTGATGTGGTACAGTGTGATATAGTACAGTGTGATATAGTACAATGTGATATAGTACAATGTGATGTTGTACAGTGTGATATAGTACAATGTGATATAGTACAGTGTGATATAGTACAGTGTGATGTTGTACAGTGTGATGTGCTACAGTGTGGTATAGTACAGTGTGATGTAGTACAGTGTGATGTGGTACAGTGTGATATAGTACAATGTGATATAGTACAGTGTGATGTGGTACAGTGTGATATAGTACAATGTGATGTTGTACAGTGTGATATAGTACAATGTGATATAGTACAGTGTGATATAGTACAGTGTGATGTTGTACAGTGTGATGTGGTACAGTGTGGTATAGTACAGTGTGATGTAGTACAGTGTGATGTGGTACAGTGTGATATAGTACAATGTGATATAGTACAGTGTGATGTGGTACAGTGTGATATAGTACAGTGTGATATAGTACTGTGTGATGTGGTACAGTGTGACGTGGTACTGTGTGACATGGTACAGTGTGATATAGTACAATGTGATATAGTACAGTGTGATGTGGTACAGTGTGGTATAGTACAGTGTGATATAGTACAATGTGATATAGTACAGTGTGATATAGTACAGTGTGATGTGGTACAGTGTGATATAATACAATGTGATATAGTACAGTGTGATGTGGTACAGTGTGGTATAGTACAGTGTGATATAGTACAATGTGATAAAGTACATTGTGATATAGTACAGTGTAATGTGGTACATTGTGATCTGGTACATCGTGATGTGGTACAGTGTGATATAATACAGTGTGATGTGGTACAGTGTGATATAGTACAGTGTGATGTGGTACAGTGTGATGTGGTACAGTGTGATATAGTACAGTGTGATATAGTACAGTGTGATGTGGTACAGTGTGACGTGGTACAGTGTGATATAGTACAATGTGATATAGTACAATGTGATATTGTACAGTGTGATGTGGTACAGTGTGATATAGTACAGTGTGATATAGTACAATGTGATATAGTATGGTGTGATGTGGTACAGTGTGATATAGTACAATGTGATATAGTACAGTGTGATGTGGTACAGTGTGATATAGTACAATGTGATATAGTACAATGTGATGTCGTACAGTGTGATGTGTTACAGTGTGATATAGTACAGTGTGATATAGTACAGTGTGATGTGGTACAGTGTGATATAGTACAATGTGATATAGTACAGTGTGATGTGGTACAGTGTGATATAGTACAATGTGATATAGTACAGTATGATGTGGTAAAGTGTGATGCAGTAGAGTGTGGTATATTATGGTGCATTACAGTGCAGAGTCAAAGAGTCATATGGCATGGAAACAGGCCCTTCAGCCCAGCCTCTCCATGCCGACCAGATCTCCTAAACTCAACCAGACCCATTTAGCAGCATTTTCTCCATATCTCTCGAAACCATTCATATCCTGGTACCTGTCCAAATGTCTTTTAAATGCTGCAAATGTTTCCACTTCCTCTGGCAGCTTGTTCCATACATGGGCCACCCTCTATGTGAAAACGTCACCCCTCAGGTCCCTTTTAAATCTTTCCCCTCTCACCTTCAACTACGCCCTCTAGTTTTGCACTCCCCTATCCTGGGGAAAAGACCATCGCTATTCTCCCTATCCATGCCCCTGATGATTTTACAAACCTGTATAAGGTCACCCCTCAGTCTCCTATAGTCCAGGGAAAAAATTCCCAGCCTATCCAGCCTCTCCTTATAACTCAAGCTTCCAGTCTCAGTAACATCTTTGTAAATCTTTCTTGCACCCTTTCCAGATTAATAATTCCTGCCTCTAGCAGGGCAATTAGAATTGTATGCAGTATTCCAAATGTGGCCTCACCAATGTCCCGTGCAGCTGTAACATGATGTCCCAACTGCATTACCCAGTGCTTTGCCCAATGAAGGCAAATGTGCCAAACACCTTCATCACCACCCTGTCTACCTGTGGTGCCACTTTCAAGGAACTTTGAACATGCGCCCCTCAGTCTGTCTGTTCAACGACACTCTCCAGGGCCCTACCATTAGGTGTATAAGTCCTGCCCTGGTTTGCCTGGCCAAAATGCTACACCTTGCAATTATCTGAATTAAACTCTGTCTGTCATTCCTCAGCCCATTGGACCAATTGATCAAGATCCCATGTGACAATTAGATAACCTCCTTCACTGTCCACTATGCCACCAATGTTGGGGTCATCAGCAAACTTACTAACCATACCGTTTATATTCTGCTCCAATTCATTTATATAAACGATGAACGACAGTGGACCCCGCAGCGATCCCCATGAAACACTGCTGGTCACAGGCCTCCAGTCCGAGAAACAACTGTCCACCACCACCCTCTGGCCCCTATCTTCAAGCCAATTTTGCATTCAATTGGTTAACTCTCTCTGGATGTCATGTGATCCAACCTTACTAACCAGTCTATCATGTGGAGTGTTGTCGTTGAAGGCCTTGCTAAAGTAGATGTAGACATCACCCACAACTCTGCCTTCATATATCCTTGTGGTCCTGTCTTCAAAAACCTCATTCAAGTTTGTGACTTGTGATTTTCCACACACTGAACCAGGCTGACTATCCCTAATCAGTCCTTGTCTTGCATGGAGATCCTGTCTCTCATCCATCAAATTACCCAGAACTAAGGTCAGGCTCACTGGTCTATCATTCTCAAATTTTTCCTTGCAGCCTTTCTTAAATAATGGTACAATATTCGCCACCCTCCAGTATTCCGGCACCAACTCGTGGCTATCGATGACACAAATATCTCTGCTCAGGGTACCACAATTTCTTCCCTAGCTTCCCACAATGTCCTGGGATACATTTGATCAGCTCCTGGGATTGATCTACCTTGATGTGATCTAAGACCTTCAGCACCTCTTCTGTGATGCAGACTCTTGATAAGACATCACTATTTACTCTGAGTTCCCTAGTTTCCATGTCTTTCTCCACAGTAAGTTGATGAGAAATATTAATTTAGGATCTCATCCAGCTCCTATGGATAGATGACCTGGATGATCTTTCAGGGGACCTATTCTCTCCCTAGTTACTGTTTTGGCCTTAATATAATTGTGGAATCTCTTCAATTTTCCTTTACCCTATCTGATAAAGCTATCTGATGTCCCATTTTTGCTCTCCTCAGTTCCCTCTTTAATGAACTCCTGCACTTCTCAAGGGATTCACTTGATTCTGGCTATCAATACCTGACATTGGCTCCTTTTCTTGACCACAGCCTCTATTTCTCTAATTATTCTGTATTCCCTACTCCTGCCACCTTGCCCTGCACACTAACAGGAATGTGCTGACCCTGAACATTTGGTATCTCACTTTTGAAAGCCTCCCATTTGCTAGACATCCTTTTACCTGTGAATAGCCCAATCAACTTTTGAAAGTTTCTGTTTAAGACCATCAAAATTAGCCTTGCCCTCAATTTAGAATGTTAACTTGTAGACCAAGCCTATCCTTTTCCATAACTATTTTTAAAACGAATAGAATTATGGTCGCTGGTCCCAAAGTGCTCCCCTGCTGACACCTCAGTCACTTGCCCTGCCTTATTTCCCAAGAGGAGGTTGAATTTTGCCCCTTCTCTAGTTGGGGCATCTACATATTGATTGAGAAATCTTTCCTGCCTCTTAACACTATGGCAGTCCCAGTCTCTGTTTAGAAAGTTAAAATCCCCTATATTTGTAACCCTATTGTTTTTAAAGCTATTTGCATTCATATTTATTCCTTGATTTCCTGCTGACTATTGGGGACAATAGTACAATCCCATCAAAGTGATCACCCTCTTCTTATTTCTCAGTTCCACCCGTATAGCTTCCTGAGACAATCCCTCAGGAATATTCTCTCTAACTACTGCTGTAATGTTATCCCTAATCAAAAACACCACTCCCCCTCCTCTTGTGCCTCCCCTTCTATCCTTCCTATAGCCATAACATTGATTAGAGTCATAGAGTCACAGAGATCTGCCAGTCCTGTCCCTCCCTCAGCCACGTTTCTGTCACAGCTATGTTATCTCAGTCCCATGTTCCCATTCATGCCCTGTGTTCATCTACTTTACCTGTCAGGTCTCTTGCATTGAAATAAATGCAGTTTAATTCCTCAGTCTCCCTTCATTCCGTGTTGCTAGCCTCTTGCTAGCCTCATCTATTACTAGCCTTAACCTTCTCTCTTGTTTCACTACAGCTCAGGGTCCCACCCTTCCGCCAGACCACTTTAAACCCTCTGGAGTAGCAATATTGGTCTCCCTCCAGTTCAGTGACCTGTCCCTCCTGTATAGGTTATTTCTGCCTCAGAAGAGATCCCAAAGATCCAAACATCTGAATCCCCGCTCCCTGCACCAACTCCTCAGTCACACATTCATTTGCCCTATTCTCACTAACACATGGCACTGGGGGTAATCCAAAGATTGCTCCTCTTGAGGTCCTGCTTTTTAACCTCCTGCCTAACTTCCTACATTCACTCCGCAGGACCGCATCCCTTTTTCCTCCCTATGTCGTTGGTACCAATGTGTACATTGACCTCCAACTTTACGTCCTCCTCTTTGCTGCAACGCTCCTTGACCCTGGCACCAGAGGTGACATGCCATCCTGAAATCTCTCTCATGGTCACAGAATTGCCTGCCTGTGCCCCTAACTAGAGATTCCCTTATTATAATTGATCGCTTGGACTTTTCAGCAGAGAGAGTCGTGGTGTCACAGACCTGGCTGCTGTTTCGATTTTCCCCTGACAGGCAAACCCCACCAACTGTCTCCAAAACGGTTTACATATTTGAGATATGGAGAGCCGCAGGACACTCCCTCACTGTCTCTCCTGGAGGTCGTCAGTCTACCTGACCATACCTGTGGATTCAAAAAGGGTGGCACTGGAAAAGCACAACCAGTCAGGCAGCACCCGAGGAGCAGGAGAGTCCATGTTTCTGGCAGCAGCCCTTCATCAGGAATATGGAGGGGGAAAGGGGCTGAGTGATAATTAGGGGCTGGGGGGGGGAATGTAGGTGGGAAGGCAGATGCAAGTGAGGGGTGATGGTGATAGGTCGGAGGCGAGCAGATAGGTGGGAAGGTAGATGGGCAGGTGGGACAGGTCAAGAGGGGTGGTGCCAAGTTGGAGGGTTGGATCTGGAATGCGGTGGGGGAGGTGAGATGAGGAAACTAGTGAAGTTGATGTTGATGCCGTGTGGATGGGGGGTCCCAAGGCGGAAGATGACGCATTCTTCCTCCAGGCTGCGGGTGGCTTGATTTGGTGGTGGAGGAGGCCCAGGGCTTGTATGTCCTTGGGGGTGTGGGAGGGGGAGTTGAAGTGGTCAACCACAGGACGGGTTGTTTGGTGCATGTGTCCCAGCGATGTTCCCTGAAATGCTCTGCAAGTTGGTGTCACTGAAGCTACCATCTATCCCACTCTCTGCCTCCTATATACTCTTCAGTGTGTTCCATTGCCACTCCAACTGATCAATATGATCTGACAGGAGCTGCAGCTGGACACTCTTCCTGCAGACATAGCCACCAGGGACAGTCAACTGCTCCCTGATCTCTGACAGGAGGGACATACCAGTCCTGGCTGACATCCCTGACCCCTTAACAACTTTTTACATTAATCTCTTTAAAGTTTAAAACTTTCGGGCTTTATTTTTTAAAAAAACCAACTAATCCATACACTTTCTTGAACAAAGATTTCAAAATAATAGTTTGGCAATGCCCAACAGCACTTATTCACCAATCAGCTGCTTCTGTTAGTCTCATTCACTTTCTGAATGGTAATGTCTGATCTCCTCCCGCCCCCACTGGGTCTGTGTAAGTAATAAGGGAAACAAGGCCCAGCATTGACTCCCTCACTCTCTTCCCCAAATTCCCACACTCACCTCAACTCCTAGTGTTTCAATCCCCACAGCCAGCACTCTGAGGTGGTAACATTTTAGACCTTGCTTTTATACTCTGTGGTACAGTGCGGTGTGGTACAGTGTGATACACTGTGGTGTGGTACAGTGTGACACAGTATGGTGTGGTACAGTGTGATACAGTGCGGTGTTGTACAGTGTGGTGTGGTACAGTGTGGTGTGGTACAGTGTGATACAGTGCGGTGTTGTACAGTGCGGTGTTGTACAGTGTGATACAGTGTGGTGTGGTAGAGTGTGATACAGTGTGGTGTGGTACAGTGTGACACGGTGTGGTGTGGTACAGTGTGATACAGTGCGGTGTGGTACAGTGTGATTTTGCCCGAAACGTCGATTTCGCTGCTCATTGGATGCTGCCTGAACTGCTGTGCTCTTCCAGCACCACTAATCCAGTATACGGTATGGTGTAGTACAGTGTGGTGTTGTACAGCGTGGTGTGATACACTGCGGTGTGGTACAGTGTGATACAGTGCAGTTTGATACAGTGCAGTGTGGTACAGTATGGTGTGATACAGTGCGGTGTGATATGGTGTGGTGTGATACAGTGCAGTGTGATACAGCATAGTGTAGTGTGGTACAGTGTGATACAATGTAGCGTGATACAGTGTGGTGTGATACAGCATGGTATGGTGTGGTACAGTGTGATACAGTGTGGTGTGATACAGTGCAGTGTGATACAGCATGGTGTAGTGTGGTACAGTGTGATACAATGTAGTGTGATACAGTGCAGTGTGATACAGCATGGTGTAGTGTGGTACAGTGCAATACAGTGTGGTGTGATACAGTGCAGTGTGATACAGCATGGTGTAGTGTGGTACAGTGTGATACAGTGTAGTGTGATACAGTGTGGTGTGGTACAGTGCGGTGTGGTACAGTGCGGTGTGGTACAGTGTGGTGTGGTACAGTGTGATACAGTGTAGTGTGATACAGTGTGGTGTGGTACAGTGTGGTGTGGTACAGTGCGGTGTGGTACAGTGTGATACAGTGCGGTGTGATACAGTGCAGTTTGATATAGTGCAGTGTGGTACAGTATGGTGTGATACAGTGCGGTGTGATATGGTGTGGTGTGATACAGTGCAGTGTGATACAGCATGGTGTAGTGTGGTACAGTGTGATACAGTGTAGTGTGATACAGTGTGGTGTGGTACAGTGCGGTGTGGTACAGTATGGTGTGATACAGTGCGGTGTGTTATGGTGTGGTGTGATACAGTGTGTTACAGTGTGGTGTGGTACAGTGCGGTGTGGTACAGTATGGTGTGATACAGTGCGGTGTGATATGGTGTGGTGTGATACAGTGTGATACAGTGTGGTGTGGTACAGTGCGGTGTGGTACAGTATGGTGTGATACAGTGCGGTGTGATACAGTGTGATACAGTGTGGTGTGGTACAGTGCGGTGTGGTACAGTGCAGTGTGGTACAGTATGGTGTGATACAGTGCGGTGTGATACAGTGCAGTTTGATACAGTGCAGTGTGGTACAGTATGGTGTGATACAGTGCGGTGTGATATGGTGTGATACAGTGCGGTGTGGTGTGGTACAGTGTGATACAGTGCGGTGTGGTACAGTGTGATACAGTGCGGTGTGGTGTGGTACAGTGTGATACAGTGCGGTGTGGTACAGTGTGATACAGTGCGGTGTGGTGTGGTACAGTGTGATACAGTGCGGTGTGGTACAGTGTGATTTTGCCCGAAACGTCGATTTCGCTGCTCATTGGATGCTGCCTGAACTGCTGTGCTCTTCCAGCACCACTAATCCAGTATACGGTATGGTGTAGTACAGTGTGGTGTTGTACAGCGTGGTGTGATACACTGCGGTGTGGTACAGTGTGATACAGTGCAGTTTGATACAGTGCAGTGTGGTACAGTATGGTGTGATACAGTGCGGTGTGATATGGTGTGGTGTGATACAGTGCAGTGTGATACAGCATAGTGTAGTGTGGTACAGTGTGATACAATGTAGTGTGATACAGTGCAGTGTGATACAGCATGGTGTAGTGTGGTACAGTGCAATACAGAGTGGTGTGATACAGTGCAGTGTGATACAGCATGGTGTAGTGTGGTACAGTGTGATACAGTGTAGTGTGATACAGTGTGGTGTGGTACAGTGCGGTGTGGTACAGTGCGGTGTGGTACAGTGTGGTGTGGTACAGTGTGATACAGTGTAGTGTGATACAGTGTGGTGTGGTACAGTGTGATACAGTGTGGTGTGATACAGTGCAGTTTGATACAGTGCAGTGTGGTACAGTATGGTGTGATACAGTGCGGTGTGATATGGTGTGGTGTGATACAGTGCAGTGTGATACAGCATGGTGTAGTGTGGTACAGTGTGATACAGTGTAGTGTGATACAGTGTGGTGTGGTACAGTGCGGTGTGGTACAGTATGGTGTGATACAGTGCGGTGTGATATGGTGTGGTGTGATACAGTGCAGTGTGATACAGCATGGTGTAGTGTGGTACAGTGTGATACAGTGTAGTGTGATACAGTGTGGTGTGGTACAGTGCGGTGTGGTACAGTATGGTGTGATACAGTGCGGTGTGATATGGTGTGGTGTGATACAGTGTGATACAGTGTGGTGTGGTACAGTGCGGTGTGGTACAGTATGGTGTGATACAGTGCGGTGTGATATGGTGTGGTGTGATACAGTGTGATACAGTGTGGTGTGGTACAGTGCGGTGTGGTACAGTATGGTGTGATACAGTGCGGTGTGATATGGTGTGGTGTGATACAGTGTGATACAGTGTGGTGTGGTACAGTGTGGTGTGGTACAGTGCAGTGTGGTACAGTATGGTGTGATACAGTGCGGTGTGATACAGTGCAGTTTGATACAGTGCAGTGTGGTACAGTATGGTGTGATACAGTGCGGTGTGATATGGTGTGGTGTGATACAGTGCAGTGTGATACAGCATGGTGTAGTGTGGTACAGTGTGATACAATGTAGTGTGATACAGTGTGGTGTGATACAGTGCGGTGTGGTACAGTGCAGTGTGGTACAGTATGGTGTGATACAGTGCGGTGTGATACAGTGCAGTTTGATACAGTGCAGTGTGGTACAGTATGGTGTGATACAGTGCGGTGTGATATGGTGTGGTGTGATACAGTGCAGTGTGATACAGCATAGTGTAGTGTGGTACAGTGTGATACAATGTAGTGTGATACAGTGTGGTGTGATACAGCATGGTATGGTGTGGTACAGTGTGATACAGTGCAGTGTGATACAGTGCGGTGTGGTGTACAATGTGATACAGTGTGGTGTGGTGTGGTACAGTGCGATACAGTGTAGTGTGATATAGTGTGATTTGGTGTGGTACAATGTGATGTGGTGTAGTACAGTGTCATACAGTGTGGTGTGATACTGCATGGTGTGGTGAGGTACAGTGAGGTGTGGCATGATTCAGTGTGATGCAGTGCAGTGTGATACAGTGTGCTGTGATACAGTGTGGCGTGGTACAGTATGGTGCAGCGCGGTGTGATGCAGTGTAGTGTGGTACAGTGCGGTGCAGTACAGTGTGGTGTAATACAGTGTGATACAGTGCGGTGTGATATAGTGTGGTGTGGTACAGTATGATAAAGTGCAGTGTGACACAGTGTAGTGTGGTACAGTGTGATACAGTGCGGTGTGATACAGCACGATGTGGTGTGGTGCAGTGTGATACAGTGCGGTGTGATACAGCACGATGTGGTGTGGTGCGGTGTGATACAGCACTGTGTGATGTGGTGCAGTGTGATACAGTGCGGTGTGATACAGTGTGGTGTGGCACAGTGTGTTGTGATACAGTGTGGTGTGATACAGTGTGATACAGTGCGGTGTGATACAGCACTGTATGGTGTGGTGCAGTGTGATACAGTGCAGTGTGATACAGTGCGGTGTGATACAGCACGATATGGTGTGGTGCAGTGTGATACAGTGCTGTGTGATGTGGTGCAGTGTGATACAGTGCGGTGTGATACAGTGTGGTGTGGCACAGTGTGTTGTGATACAGTGTGGTGTGGTGTGATACAGTGTGATACAGTGCGGTGTGATACAGCACTGTATGGTGTGGTGCAGTGTGATACAGTGCAGTGTGATACAGTGCGGTGTGATACAGCACGATGTGGTGTGGTGCAGTGTGATACAGTGCTGTGTGATGTGCTTTAGCGCAGTGTGATACAGTGTAATGTGGTACAGTATGGTGTGATACAGTATGATACAGTGTGGTGTGGTACAGTGTGATACAGTGCGGTGAGGTACAGTGTGGTGTGATACAGTGTGATGTGTTACAGTGTGGTGTGATACAGTGTGATACAGTGCGGTGTGATACAGTGTGGTTTGATGTGGTACAGTGTGATAAAATGTGGTGTGATACAGTTTGGTGTGGTGTGGTACAGTGTGATACGGTGCGGTGTGATACAGTTCGGTGTGATACAGCACGGTGTGGTACAGTGTGGTGTGGTACAGTGTGGTGTGGTACAGTGTGTTGTGATACAGTGTGGTGTGGTACAGTGTGATACAGTGCGGTGAGGTACAGTGTGGTGTGATACAGTGTGGTGTGGTACAGTGTGGTATGATACAGTGTGATACAGTGCGGTGTGATACAGTGTGGTTTGATGTGGTACAGTGTGATAAAATGTGGTGTGATACAGTGTGGTGTGGTACAGTGTGATACAGTGTGGTACGATTCGGTGTGGTGTGGTACAGTGTGATACAGTGCGGTGTGACACAGCACGGTGTGGTACAGTGTGTTGTGATACAGTGTGGTGTGATGTGCTTTAGCGCAGTGTGATGTGGTATGGTGTGGTGTGATACAGTGTGATACAGTGTGGTGTGGTACAGTGTGATACAGTGTGGTGTGGTACAGTGTGGTGTCATACAGTGTGATACAGCTTGATGTACAGTATGATGTGATACAGTGTGATACAGTGCGGTGTGGTACAGTGCGGTGTGATACAGTGTAATTCAGTGCAGTGTGATACAGTGTGGTTTGATGCGGTACAGTGTGATAAAATGTGATGTGATACAGTGTGGTGTGGTGTGGTACAGTATGATACAGTGTGGTACGATTCGGTGTGGTGTGATACAGTGCAGTGTGGTCTGGTACAGTGTGATACAGTGTGGTGTGATACTGCCTGGTGTGGTAAGGTACACTGTAGCATGGCATGTTACAGTGTGATGCAGTGTGGTGTGATATGGTGCGGTGTGGTGTGGTACAGTGTGGGGGGGTAAAGTGTGGTGTGGTACAGTGTGATACAGTGTGGTGTGGTACTGTGTGGTACAGTGTGGTGTGGTACATTGTGATACAGTGCAGTGTGATACAGCGCGGTCTGGTGTGGTGCAGTGTGATACCGTGCGGTGTGATACAATGAGGTGTGGTGTGGTACAGTGTGATGAAGTGTGGTGTGGTTCCGTGTGATATAGTGCAGTGTGATACAGCGCAGTGTGGTGTGGTACAGTGTGATGCAGTGCAGTGTCATACAGTGTGGTGTGGTATGGTAGTGTGATATAGTGTGGTGTGGTGTGGTACAGTGAAGTATGATACAGTGTGATGTGGTACAGTGTGGTGTGATACAGTGCAGTGTGGAACAGTGTAGTGTGGTGTGGTACAGTGTGATACAGTGCGGTGTGGAACAGTGTAGTGTGGTACAGTGTGATACAGTGCGATGTGCTGTGGTACAGTATGATAGAGTGCGGTGTGGTGTGGTACAGTGAAGTATGATACAGTGTGATGTGGTACAGTGTGGTGTGATACAGTGCGGTGTAGTATAGTGTAGTGTGGTGTGGTACAGTGTGATACAGAGCGGTGTGATACAGTGTGGTGTGGTACAGTGTGATACAGTGCGATGTGGTGTGGTACAGTGTGATACAGTGCAGTGTGGTACAGTGTGATACAGTACGGTGTGATACAGTGCGATGTGGTGTGGTACAGTGTGATATAGTGCGGTGTGTTACAGTGTGGTGTGATACAGTGTGATACAGTGCGGTGTGGTGTGGTACAGTGTGATACAGTAGGGTGTGATGTGGTACAGTGTGATACAGTGTGGTGTGTTACAGTGTGATACAGTGTGGTGTGTTGTGGTACAGTGCGATACAGTGCATTGTGATACAGTGTGGTATGGTACAGTGTGTTACAGTGCGGGTTGGTGTGGGACAGTGTGATACAGCGCGATGTGGTACAGTGTGGTATGGTACAATATGATGCAGTGTGGTGTAATACAGTGTGGTGTAGTACAGTGTAATACACTGTGGTGTGGTGTGGTACAGTGTGATACAGTGAGCTGTAATACAGTATGGCATGGTACAGTGTCATACAGTGTGGTACAGTGCGATACAGTGCGGTGTGAAATGGTGTGGTACAGTGTGATATAATGCAGTGTGATACAGTGTGGTGTGGTACATTGTGATACAGTGCAGGGTGGTTTAGTACACTGTGATACAGTGTGGTGTGTAACAGTGTGATACAGTGGGGGGTGGTACATTGTGATACAGTGCAGGGTGGTTTAGTACACTGTGATACAGTGTGGTGTGGTACAGTGTGGTGTGTAACAGTGTGATACAGTGGGGGGTGGTACATTGTGATACAGTGCAGGGTGGTTTAGTACACTGTGATACAGTGTGGTGTGGTACAGTGTGGTGTGGTACAGTGTGGTGTGTAACAGTGTGATACAGTGGGGGGTGGTGTGGTATGGTACAGTATGGTACAGTGCAGTGTGGTACAGTGTGGTGTGGTACAGTGTGATACCGTGTGGTGTGGTACAGTGCAGTGTGTCACAGTGCAATGTGTTACAGTGCCGTGTGGTAAAGTGCAGTGTGGTACAGTGCAATGTGTGATAGTGCAGTATGTTGCAATGTTGCATAGTGCGGTGTTGTACCATGAGGTGTGGTACAGTTCAGTGTGGTACAGTGCGGTGTTGTACATTGCAGTGTGGTACAGTGCAGTGTTGTACAGTGCAGTGTGACAGTGAGGTGTTGTACAGTGCAATGTGTAACAGTTCACTGTTGTAGAGTGCAGTGTGGTATAGTGCAGTGTGGTGCAGTGCAGTGTGATATAGTGCGGTGTGGTACAGTGCGGTGTGTGACAGTGAGGTGTTGTAACGTGCAATGGGTGACCGTTCACTGTTGTACAGTGTGGTGCGTTGCAGTGCAGTGTGGTGTGATACAGTACGATGTGATACAGTATGGTGTGGTACAGTGTGGTATGGTACTTTGCAGTGTGATACAGTGCTTTGTGTTATAGTGCAGTGTTGTACAGTGCAGAGTGTAGAGTACGGTGTAGTACGGTGCAGTGTGTTGCATTGCAGTTGATTAGTTGATTTCTTGGACTCTCAGCAATGTATATTGTAATTTAAAAAAAAACTTGTTCTGTTGCTTCTTTCCAGCAATATTGTCAAACTGGGGTTGCTTTACCTTTTTTTACCTCAGGCTTGAATTTTTAATTGCATCTCTGACAATGAAGAACTCTTTAAAATATTATCATGTTCATACATTCCCTGTCTGCTGTGCTTATGTTTTGCAGGCTTGATTATTGTAGGCAAGATTTCATCTCCAACACGTGGAGATTCTCATAATGGTTTAAATCAAATAACAGATGAAGATCTTTTTGCACATTCCATGACTGACCGGCCGTCTTGAGGAACATGTTAATTTCAGCTCAGGCTGCCTCTTGTCTAATCCATGTCAGTTTCATGAAACCTGGCCAACCTGTGTGGGTCACGTGATCCCCTTGACCATTTTAAGTCAGTATTTTGGCCTCTTTCTCAAACCATTTTCATTTACCAAGCTCCCAAGCATTAAATCTGCCAACAGAATTCAAAGATTAATCATCTGTACTTGCCCCACATGTCTGTGCTGCTTGTTGAACAGGTACTTTACCTGTTGAGCCCCATCACTCCTTCCTCACTGATGTGTCAGTATGTTGGGAGACAGAGGGTTAAATTTGGAGCTACCCTGACTCCTGCTGACATCTCCGATATATGTCATAATTCCCAGAGTCACTTTTGTAACCAGAATCCAGGCTGTTCGGCTCCCTATACGTAATAACAAGAGCTGATCTTTACTCCTGGCACTAACCCACACACTTTACCTGGTCAGGAACTTCCAATCTGAAGATGCTACCTTTTAGTGGGTGGGAAACCTCTGATTTGTCCGAAACAATCTAGACCTCTGGCCAGTGAACATTTAAAAAGTTTTCCAGTTTGTATTACTCAAGATATACCCATAGAGAGCACTGTTAAACACAGAGAAACTACAAACCAACAACTTAGCAGCATATTTCATCAAAACACTTTTTAAAACTACTGATACTGTTATATATTATAGCACAGACTCGCTGCTATTTTATTGTATGTACAGACAGGTCTCTGTGGTTCTGTACCTAGCATGTGGAATATACGTATAGCTTTCATAAAGCAGTTACATGCCCCACTTTGAGTTAATTTGCCATAGTCTCTTTCAGAGCCTGCTCTGTGTAATTGTTGGTCAACAAATGCTGAGCGACATGGCAAAAGAACAGTCAATAGAGTCACGCCTCTCTGAAGGAAGGAATTCTTTCTCTTCTTCATCCTAACTGAGCCACCCTTTATTCTGAGATGGCACCTCTGGTCATGGACGCTTCTGCAAGGGACAGTAATGTCTCCACACCTACCCTGGTCATGACCCCTCAGAGGCTTCTTTGTTTCAATCTCTCATTCTTCTAATCACCAACAGACCCATCCTGTCCTCACCCTCACCCTCTCCTCATAAGCCAATTTCTCAATACCCAATATCAGACAAGAGAACCCTCTGTGGGTTTTTTTCCAAAGCCAGTATAGCTTTCCTTAGCTGACCACAAAGTGTTCACAGCATTCCAGATATGATCTAACTAATGACTGATACATTTTTAGCAAGATTTACTCTTCGAAATGAAGGGACGACAGAACTACCAGCTTCTTGCTGATTTTGAACCAGGTTCCTGACTTCAAAAGCAGCAGCCCCTCAGGGAAGCAGAGCTCACCATCATGGCCATTCACTGGTGCAGGCATGATGGGCTGAATGGCCTCCTGCGATTCTGCAAACTCTCTTCCCCCCTGCTCAGGTCAAATCTGATCCTCTTCTGGTCAGTTCTCAGGGAATCATTGGAATGTTTCTATTGCCTGTGATCTGTGACCTTTGACCAGCCCTCCGCTAGGGATAGAGAGCACACTTTGGGAAGATAATTCTGATGGAGTAGCCTGTCCAGTATAGCTAGTGGCTGAGAATGGTCGCCTCTACACACAGGATGCCTGCTTCCTGTAGGGTGTCCATCAGGGAACGTGTGGGATCTTCCACAGGGGGCATCTCTCCAGCTGAACTGCGTATCAATGATATCTGATCACATTACATCGCACGTATTGGCTGCCATGTTTCCTTCATTACAACAGTGAGTGCACCTCAAAAGTATTCAATTCCTCACATAGCTGCTGACCATCGTGACTTGGAAATATATAGCCTTCCTTCAGTGTCGCTGGGTCAAAATCTTGGAACTCCCTCCCTCAGGGCATTATGGTTCTAACTATGATGATTCGAACTGCAGTGATTCAAAAAGGCAGCTATACTGAAATAACTCTTCAGATGCTGGCATCCCATCGGTCAATCACTGTTGTTTTAGCCTTTGACAAAAGTACCGCCTGTCACTTGAGTCAGGTCTTCACTGGGCCCAATATCACTGACATTCACCCTTTTATGTCAGCCAGGGCTCCCTGAGTAGCAGCCCCAATCAGGGAACTCATATTCTATGACATCCAGCTGCCTGGCCTCATTATAATCATGACAGACACCACCTTCTGAAGAAGGGTATCTATGGATAGGCACTAAATGCTGGCCCAGTCAGTCATGCCCACAGCCGTTGAATGAAAATTGGCCGTAAAGTACCTTGGGACACCCTGAGGAGGTGAAAGGCACTATAGAAATGTGGGCTCGCTCCTTCCGGCATGTTCTTTGCACCTCCAGCTGTTGACGATATTCTGCTCCATTGTGAAGCTGAACTAAGAGTCATTCAACCTTCCTTGAGTCACTGTCAAAAAGGTCAGCAAACATTTCCCACGCTTACGATGTGGAGATGCAGTTTGGATTCTCAGAGAGAATTCAAATCGATAAGCCGGGGCTATTTTTCACTGGAACATTGGAGGCTGAAGGGTGACCATTTAGAAAGTTTATAAAATCATGAGGGATATGGAGAAGGTGAACAGCAAAGATCTCTTCCCTAGGGTAGTGGAGTTCAAAACTAGAGGGCATAGGTTTAAGATGAGAGGACAACAATTTAAAAGGGACTTGAGGGGCAACCTTTTCCCACAGAGAGTGGAGTGTGTATGGAATTAGCTGCCAGAGAAAGTGTGAGATACCAGTACAGTGACAACATTTAAAAGGTATTGATTAGGCTACTTTTGGAATACTGAATTCAGTTCTGGTCTCGCTGCTGTAGGAAGGATGTTGTGAAACTTGAAAGAGTTCAGAAAAGATTTACAAGGATGTTACCAGAGTTGGAAGGTGTGAGCTATAAGGAGAGGCTGAATAGGCTGGGGCTATTTTCTCTGGAGTGTCGGAGGCTGAGGGATGACCTTATAAAGGCTTACAAAATCATGAGGGGCATGGATAGGATGAACTGCCAAGGTCTTTTCCATAGGGTAGCAGAATCCAAAACTAGAGGTTTAGGGTGAGAGTGGAAAGATATAAAAGGAACCTATGGAGCAACCTTTTCACGCAGAGTGTGGTGTATGTAATGAGCTGCCAGAGGAAGTGATGGAGGCTGGTACAGTTACAACATTTAAAAGGCATCTAGGTGGGTACATGAATAGGAAGGGTTTAGAGGGATATGGGCCAAATGCTGGCAAATGGGGCGAGATTAATTTAGGATATCTGGTCGGCATGGATGGGTTTCCGTGCTGTATATCTATGACATTTCAATAGGTACATGAATACGGAATGTTCAGAGCGATATGGGCCAAATTCAGGCAAAATGTGCTAGTTTAGCTTGGGAAACTTGGTCAGCATGGATGGGTTGGAGCAAAGGATCTGTTTCCGTGCTGTATGACTCTGTGACTATAACAAACCACTGGACCATACAGAATGAGCAATCAATTCTCTGGGATTTGACAAAGTCCAATAGGAATTATTTCCATCTTGCAGGGGAACATAAAAGTCTTGAGCAATGTTTAAAAGTCACCCTTTTCTTGTTCATCACTGCAATAGGACGGAATTAATGAAAGAAATCTTGGGAATTATTGATGCAAGCAACCCACTTCCAGCTGTGAATCTGTGACCGAAGGAACCTGAACACTCTCCAACGTTTGAGACGGAGAGGTCATGGGTCAAGTTGATCTCTTGTGTCCCCTTGTGATTAGTCCCTTGGTACCGGGGACAGGTTTATCAGAAAGCCCCCAGCAAGAACAGCAGTTAATTTGTGGATTAAATGTGAATGAAATGGGAAAAGGAAAATTGGACGATAGGTGACACAAGTTCAAGCAAGAAAAAAGACATGGGTGGGCGGTGGGGAAAGATTGTCATTTAATCATCTGTCATTTTCTGAATTATCATGAAAAAAAACTCTCAGCTACATTGCCTGACCTTTAGCAAGACTTTCCAGTTCTGCTTGTAAATCCTGGAGGTTTTTTAGTGAAGTCTGATAAGGGAATATCAAGCAACATAAAAGAGAAATAAATTACAACAATTAGTGGTTTAAAGGGGTTTCATATGTCTGATTTTGAAGAAAATAGTTCCATTTATCTTGCTCCTTCACCATGTAATTTCTGTTGAATGCCAGAGATGTTTTTGAGTTGCAATGAGGAAAGATGTATATTTAATGCAGCACCTTCTCTCTCGCAGACTATGCTGTCATTGTCATGTTGGTGTTATAGAGTCATAGAGATGTACAGCATGGAAACAGACTGTTCGATCCAACCCGTCCATGCCGACCAGGTATCCCAACACAATCTAGTCCCACTTGCCAGCAACCGGCCCATATCCCTCCAAACCCTTCCTATTCGTATACCCATCCAAATGCCTTTTAAATGTTGCACCACTTCCTCTGGCAGCTCATTCCATACACGTACCCTCACTGCATGAAAAAATTGCCCCTTAGGTCTCTTTTATATCTTTCCCCTCTCACCCTAAACCAATGCCCTCTAGTTCTGGACTCCCCGACCCCAGGGAAAAGTCTTTGTCTATTTATCCTATCCATGCCCCTCATAATTTTGTAAACCTCTATAAGGTCACCCCTCAGCCTCCGACGCTCCAGGGAAAACAGCCCCAGCCTGTTAAGCCTCTCCTATAGCTCAAATCCTCCAACCCTCGCAACATCCTTGTAAATCTTTTCTGAACCCTTTCAAGTTTCACAACATCTTTCTGATAGGAAGGAGACCAGAATTGCATGCAATATTCCAACAGTGGCCTAACCAATGTCATGTACAGCAACAATATGACCTCCCAACTCCTGTACTCAATACTCTGACCAATAAAGGAAAGCACACCAAACGCCTTCTTCACTATCCTATCTACCTGCGACTCCACTTTCAAGGAGCTATCAACCTGCACTCCAAGGTCTCTTTGTTCAGCAACACTCCCTAGGACCTTACCATTAAGTGTATAAATCCTGCTAAGATTTGCTGTCCCAAAATGCAGCACCTCACATTTATTTGAATTAAACTCCATCTGCCACTTCTCAGCCCATTGGCCCATCTGGTCAAGATCCTGTTGTAATCTGAGGTAACCCTCTTCGCTGTCCACTACACCTCCAATTTTGGTGTCATCTGCAAACTTACTAACTGTACCTCTTATGCTCGCATCCAAATCATTTATGTAAATGAAAAAAAGTAGAGGACCCAGCACCGATCCTTGTGGCATTCCACTGGCCACAGGCCTCCAGTCTGAAAATCAACCCTCCACCACCACCCTCTTCTACCTTTGAGCCAGTTCTGTATCCAAATGACTAGTTCTCCCTGTATTTCATGAGATCTAACCTTGCTAATCAGTCTCTCATGAGGGACCTTGTCGAACGCCTTACTGAAGTCCATACAGATTACATCTACTGCTCTGCCCTCATCAATCCTCTTTGTTACTTCTTCAAAAAACTCAATCAAGTTTGTGAGACATGATTTCCCACGCACCAAGCCATGTTGACTATCCCTAATCAGTCCTTGCCTTTCCAAATACATGTACATCCTGTCCCTCAGGATTTCCTCCAACAACTTGCCCACCACTGAGGTCAGGCTCACCAGTCTATAGTTCCCTGGCTTGTCCTTACCACCCTTCTTAAACAGTGGCACCACGTTAGCCAGCCTCCAGTCTTCCGGCACTTCATCTGTGACTATTGATGATACAAATATCTCAGTAAGAGGCCCAGCAATCACTTCTCTAGCTTCCCACAGAGTTCTAGGGTACACCTGATCAGGTCCTGGGGATTTATCCACCTTTTGCATTTCAAGACATCCAGCATCTCCTCCTCTGTAATCGGGACATTTTGCAAGGTGTCACCATCTATTTCCCTCTAGTCTATATCTTCCATATCCTTTTCCACAGTAAATACTGATGCTAAATATTCATTTAGTATCTCACCCATGACGTATGCTTCCTTCTTTTTTTTAACCAAACCCTCAATTTCTTTAGTCATCCAGCATTCCCTATACCTACCAGCCTTCCCTTTCACTCTAACAGGAATATACTTTCTCCAGATTCTTGTTATCTCATTTCTGAAGGTTTCCCATTTTCCAGCCGTCCCTTTACCTGCGAACATCTGCCTCCAATCAGCTTTTCAAAGTTCTTGCCTAATACCGTCAAAATTGGCCTTTCTCTAATTTAGAACTTCAACTTTTAGATCTGGTCTATCCTTTTCCATCACTATTTTAAAACGAATAGAATTATGGTCGCTAGCCCCAAAGCGAACCCCCACTGATACCTCAGTCACCTGCCCTGCCTCATTTCCCAAGAGTAGGTCAAGTTTTGCACCTTCTCTAGTAGGTACATCCACATACTGAATCAGAAAATTGTCTTCTATGCACTTAAGAAATTCCCCTCCATCTAAACCTTTAACACTATGGCCGTCCCAGTCGATGTTTGGAAAGTTAAAATCCCCTACCATAACCACCCTATTATTCTTACAGATAGCTGAGATCTCCTTACAAGTTTGTTTCTCAATTTCCCTCTGACTATTGGGGGATCTATAATACAATCCCAATAAGGTGATCATCCCTTTCTTATTTCTCAGTTCCACCCAAATAACTTCCCTGGATGTATTTCTGGGAATATCCTCCCTCAGCACAGCTGTAATGCTATCCCTTATCAAAAATGCCACTCCCCGTCCTCTCTTGCCTCCCTTTCTATCCTTCCTGTAGCATTTGTATCCTGGAACATTAAGCTGCCAGACCTGTCCATCCCTGAGCCATGTTTCTGTAGTTGCTATGATATCCTAGTCCCATGTTCCTAACCATGCCCTGAGTTCATCTGCCTTCCCTGTTAGGCCCCTTGCATTGAAGTAAATGCAGTTTAGTGTTCATGGGATCTTGCTGTGCACAAAGTGGCTGTTGTGTTTTCTGCCTCACGACACTTCATATGTACTTAATTGCCTGTTTATCTGGCGATTGTGAATGCCAGAAGTCGTTCTGTGTATATTCAGATCTCAGCGCAGAAAACACACCAGAGGAGACACAATAAATCATATTTAAACTAAGTCACATCAATATTCGACAGCATGCTTATTTTTTGCAAAAGTCCCTGTGCGATACTCCCTATTTTATCAGCCTAAAGTTGTGCTCCTGTCATTAATGACAAACCAGCATTTCCTTCTGGTGTTCCATCTCTCAAGATGTTCTCTTGAGGTACAACCCAAGTTGGGATGAATAAAGACGATTGTTACACTGCTGTTCATTTAGTGCAGGTCATTTGGGCACAGGATGACTCTGTCACCCTTTATTTACCCCATTATACTGATGACATTGTTAACTCATTGATTGCCAACACCTCCACTTGGCATCACTCTTTCTGCATTTGGCACCGGAGTGGTGCCAGCTGGTGTTTGTTTCTTTATCAGAGACTGCCGAAAGTGCACAGCAAGATGAGTTCAACAGGGAGTTTCTTACTAATTCTGGCCTCTGTACATTCCTGATTTTAATCGCTACATCATTGGTCGTCATGCCTGCAGCTGCCTGGGCCCCACACCCTCCCATTCCCTCCATGGATCTCTCAGCCCCTCTGCCTCACTTTCTTGAAAGGTTTGACCATCCGATCTGTTAGCTCCTATGTGGCCCGGTGCCATACTTTGTTTGTTAGTGTTCCTTGTCGTGCCTTGGAGGGGGGGGGGGGGTTGTATTACATTAAAGGTGCTACATAAATACCAGTCATTGTTGTTACCCTGCTTTAATTTACCATTGCACTTTCCAGAGAGAAATGACAAAGTGGAATTTCAAATGGGAAGTGAGCCAATTTGATGGTTTATTATAACATATAGCTGCTGTAAGAGGGGAGAATACTCCTACAAATCCCCAAGTGAGCTCTTTGTTGTTCTGCTTTATTCAATAAATCCACCCCTTATTTCTGACATATGTTGACCCTGCGTTTGAAAGCTGGCATACTCTTCTGGTTTCTCTTCCATTATCACAGGCTATTTATCTTTCCATTCCCTTCTAATGAAGCCCCAGTGGTTCTCTGTTTAGCGGTTAGTCCATCAATTTCATTATTATTTGCTGCAGTTTGAAAGCAAAACACAGAGCTCTACAAATTTATATTCCAACATTTGGAGTGAACCACAGAGAGAGTAAGGATGACGATGGACCCTCTGTTAAAGTCCAATTTCCTCTCGATCTCAGTTAACTACTTGCATAGACTTATCAATTCTGTAGAAAAAGAGAGGGGATAATGCAACAACAGTTAAAGTGAAAATCAGCCTCCTAACCTTCTCCACCTTCGCTCATACACCAGTTACGGGAGGTATTTTGCACCAACACTGCGAGGATTTACGCCTCCATTGCTACAAATCCCATGAATGGGGTTGATGAGCAAAGGGCAGTGAAACTGGAGAGAGAAGTTACATGTGGGTCTAAAGGAGGGGGATAACCCCCCCAACCTATGAAGGGTATGTTTTGTGGTAGGTAGACTGTCTTATCTACTGGGAGAGTACTGAGTGCTGCCCTTCCCAATTCTCCCAGCCATCAAGTTCTGGGTAGACCTTATCAGACAGAGGATAATTAGAACATAGAACATTACAGCACAGTACAGCCTCTTCAGCACTTGATATTGCACTGACCTGTGGAACCAATCTGAAGTATATCTATCCTATGCTATTCCATTTTCATCCATATGTTTATCCAATGACCATTTAACTGCCTTTAAAGTTGGCGAGTCTACTACTGGGGTCACAGAATTGTTATGGCACAGAAGGAGGTCATTTTGTATCTACACTTATTCTATCACCTAGTGCCAATCTCCTGCCTTTCTCCCATATCTCTGCACCCCAGGTCTATCCAAATTATCATCCAATACCATCTTCAGTGTCTCAATTGCACCCGCCCTCATCACATTTCCAGGCAGTGTGTTCCTTACCCTCACCACTCGCTGGGTGAAAAACGTTTTCCTCACATCACCCTTCCTTTGTTTGTGCGTCACTTTAAATCCATGCCCTCACATTTTTTTTTTACGAGTGGGAACATCTCCCAACCTGCTCTGTCCAGCTCGCTCATGGTCTTGAAAAGCTCTGTCAAATCTTCTCTTTATCAAATCTCAACTTTCTTGTTTCCAAGAAAGAACAGTCCCAATGTCTTCGATCTATCCTCATCACTAAAGCTTCTCATCACTGGATCCCTTCTTGTGAATGGCCTTTGCATGCTCTCTGATATGTTCACATCCTTCCTAGAATGTAACACTCACAACTCTCACAATACACCGGCTGGAGTCTAACAAGTGTCTTGTACAAGGTCAACATCACCTCCTTGCTCTAGTACTCTATGTCCTTATTAATAAAGCTGTATGCTTTGTCACCAGCTCACTCTCCTGTCCTGTCACCTTCAATGATCCCTGCACACAAACACCCAAGTCCCTCTGCTCCTGCACCCCCTTTAAGTTTATACCCCGTATTTTGTATTGACTTTCAGGGTTGTTCCAACCAAAGTGCCTCACCTTACACTTCTCTGTATTAAGCTTTATCTGCCACAACTGAGCCCTTCACTTGTCAGTTACAGGCCAAACTCTGCTGTCAGTAATATTCAACAGCAGCAGCTAGGTAACTCTCCACCCAAGGCGGTCACCTAGTAAACCCAACTGGGTTTACCAAAGGCCCATTGCAGATTTGGGGACACTCATAGACAGGCATCCTTTCTTTTTCTTCACTCATGGGATGTGGGCATCACTGGCTGTGCCAGTATCTATTGCCCATCTCCAGTTACCCTCAAGAAGGTGGTGATGAGCTGCTTTCGGGAATCGCTGCAATCCACCTGCTGTCGATAGACCTACACTGCCCTTAGGGAGGGAATTCCAAGATTTTGGCCCAATGACAGTGAAGGAACAGTGGTATATTTCCAAGTCAGGATGATGAGTAGCTTGGAGAGGAACTTGCAGGTGGTGGTGTTCCCATGTATCTGCTGCCCTTGTCCTTCTAGATGGATGTGGTTGTGGGTTTGGAAGGTGCTGTCTAAGGATCTTTGGTGAATTTCTGCTGTGCATTTTGTAGATAGTACACACTGCTTCTGCTGAGCATCTATGGTAGAGAAGTGGATGTTTGTGGATGTGGTGCCAATCAAACTTTGTCCTGGATGGTGTCAAGCTTCTTGAGTGTTGTTGGAGCTGCCCCCATCCGAGCAAGTGGGGAGTATTCCATTACCCTCCTGACTTGTGCCTTGGAGATGGTGGGCAGGATTTGAGGAGACAGGAAGTGAGTTACTCATTACAGTATTTCTAGCCTCTGACCTGCTCTTGTAGCCACTGTGTCTATGTGGTGAGTCCAGTGCGTTTCTGGTCAATGGTAACCCCAAGGATCTTGTTAGTGGGAGATTCAATGATGGTTAACACCATTGAATGCCTACTATGTCCTGACACGTTAAGTGCACGTCCAGATGCTTCTTCTATCTTGTCAAAGTACCTGCCTCCACAACCGTCTTCCTCAGCATGTTTCCATATACCTGCCACCCTCTGGGTGAAAAATATCTTTCCAAAGATCTCCTCTAAATCACTTGCTCCTCACCTTAAACCTGGTCTTCAACACGTCTGCCATGGGGGAGAGATTCTCACAATTTAAGCCTCTCATAATTTTGTTTACCTCAATCAGATCCCCCCTCAGCCTGCTCTGCTCCAAGGAAAACAAACCCAGTGTACGCAGTCTCTCCTCATAACTGAGACTTGTCACCTCAGGCAGCATTCTGGTGAATCTCCTCTACATCCTCTCCAGTGCAATTACACCCTTCCAATAGTGTGGCGACTATGGTGTACACAGTATTCCATCTGTGACCTTCTTCACCACCCTGTCATCTGTGCTGATACCTTCAGGGATCTCTGGGCTTGTGACCAAGGTCCTTCCCTAATTAGACCTCACAAAATAAATCACCTCACACTTATCAAGATTAAATTCCATTTGCCAGTACTCTGCCCAATCTACCAGCTGCTCAATATCAGACTGTAGCCTAAGGCTATCCTCTTCACTTTCAGCAACACCAACAACTTTTATGACATTTGCCAACTAATTAATTTCACCTTCTACATGTCATTAGTGTACATAACAAACAACAAGGGGCCCAGCGCTGAACGTTGTGGTACACCACTGGCCACAGGTTTCCAATCACAAAGAACAATCCTCCATCATCACCCTCTGCCTTGCATTTGCAGACCAGTTTTGGAACCAGTTCGCCAACTTGCCTTGGATCCCATGGGCTGTTATGTTCTGGACCAGCCTTCCATGTGGGATCTTGTCAGAAGCTTTACTGAAGTCTATGTAAACCAGATCAACCACATCTACCCTCATCAATATATCTAGTCACATTTTCAATCCACTGAATTAAATTAGACAGGATCCCCCTCTAACAAATCTGTGCTGATTATCCCTGATCAATCTCTACCTTTCCAAGTGTTGCTTACTCCTGTTCCTCAGAATTTATTTTCAATAACTCCCTTACCACTGACATCAAACTAACTGGTCTATAATTAATTGGCCTATCCTAGCCACCCTTCTTGAACAAAGGAACCACATTAGCTAGCCTCCAGGCACATGACACCTTCTCCTGTGCCTAGTGTGGTATTAGCTATCTCTATTGAGAGTGTGTTGCTGGAAAAGCACAGCAGGTCAGGCAGCATCTGAGGAGCAGGAAAATCGACGTTCCAGGCCAGAGCCCATCATTCCTGATGAAGGGTTCTGGCCCGAAACGTCAATTTCCCTGCAGGCGGAATCGAATCTGGGTCCCAGGTGCTGTGAGACAGCAGTGCTCACCACTGAGCCACCATGTCACCCCATTATGTCCCACAGCCACTTTGACACGACCATGCAGGATCTTATACCCTTCAATCAAGTCTCCCTTTTACTTCTCTACAGTCCAGTGGAAAGATGCCCAGCCTGTCCAATCTTTCCTCATTAGGACGACTCACTTGTCCCAGGTATCAATCTAGCAAACCTCCTCTAAACCCCTACCAATGTCTTTATAGCCTTCCTTAAACAGAGACCAAAACTGCACAAAGTACTCAGGTTGTGTTCTTCGTAGCATCCTTACCTTTATGGTTGATTTCTCTTTTCATAAAGGACAACATCCATTCTTGATTCCGTACCTGGTTACTATCTTTTTGTGACTCACGCGCTGTGCTTTGGAATTCTGCAGTCATTCTCCACTAAAATAACACTTTGCTTTTGTATTCTTCCTGCCAAAGTGAGCAACTTCACATTTTCCCACATTATATTCCATCTGCCAGCTTTTTACACACTAACTCAAACTATCGATCTTCATCTGCAACTCCCTCATGTCTTCCTCGCGACACACATTCCTACCTCTCATGCTGTCACTTACCAATTTAGTTTCATTCTTTTGTCTCAGTCCGTAGTTCTGAGGCAGTCATGCCAGAATCAAAATGTTAACTCTGCTTCTCCTTCCACTGAGTTCATTTTTAATATATTCAGGTGAATTGGCCATACTAGATTGCCCATAATGTGTGGGTTAGGTTCATTAGTCACGAGTAAAGTTAGAGTAATAAGGGAATGGGTTTGGGTGGGGTACTCTTTAGAGGGTCAGTGTGGACTTGTTGGGCTGAATGGCCTGTTTCCACACTGTCAGGGTTCTATAATTCATATTCAGATGGATTTGTCTCCACCTTCTTTGTAGCTGTAACACTATATTCAGTGATATGTTCTGTTACCCCAATGTATTTACATAAGGGATGATTTGGCTGGTTAGCACGCACAACAATACTTTTCACTGTATCTCAGTGCATGTGACAATAATTAAATCAAATCAAAACCGAATCACCAAGTTCATGCTTACCTTCTACCCCAGTTTCACCTTCCTAGACAAACTCCTGGACATTTCTTAATTCACTTGGTGCAGAATGAAACCTATTTGCTGTCAATCTTGAATCTACTCAAATGGCTGAGAGTCTTCAGCCCCCAGCAGTAGGGAATTCCAAAGGTCTGCAAACTTTTGAGTGAAGATAATGGCTTCAGTCTCCCAATTATTTAGCTGGAAAACATCACTGTTTATCCAGTCGCAGACACGGAAAATCCATCTGACGATCTTTTGAGACAACACAGGTGTCCAGAGAGAAGATGGTGAGGTAGAGTTGGGGATAGCATCATGTAAAAAGCACTGCTCTATTTTCAACCATGGAACAATGGGTTTGGGTGAGGAACAGGAGGAAACCAAAGGTAGACTTGTGCTGTCAAAACACTTGAGTCTCCGAGCAGCTGAGACCATGAAAATCCAAGGTCAAACCTACTTGCACGGTTGGTCAGTAGTTAGCACTGCTGCTTCACAGTACCAGGAACCTGGGTTCGATTCCAGCCTCTGGCAGCTGTCAGAGTGGAGTTTGCACATTCTCCCTGTATCTGGGTGCTCCAAGGATGTGCAGGTTAGGTGAATTGGCTGTGCTAAATTGCTCATTATGTTCACAGATGTGTAAGTTAGCTTTATTAGTCATAAGTGGAGAGTAATGGAGAAATGGGTTTTGGGTGGGATACTCTTCAGAGAGTTGGTGGGGACTCGTTAGGCTGAAGGGCCTGTTTCCACACTGTAGGGATTCTGATTCCCTTTCTCAACTCAGATAATGGTCGGAATGCTATCAGCATCAGTGTCCCTGCATTAGGCAGGGGGATGACCCTTCTGCAACTATTGGCTTGTTCGAAGACCTCTGCTGAAACTGCATGTTTCTGGGAATTGAGTGGGAGAGGGTAGGGTGAGCCAGTGTGTGGGCTTGGAGGGTGAGAGTGTTCACTGCAGGAAGTGACAGCTCCTGTGGTCAAGCAGCCTCTCAACACATTCATTCCCAGCTCTCACTGCACCGCAAGAACCATGGCGTGTGGGATTTGCGTGAGATTGAGCACACCATGTGTCGGTTTGCAAAGCCTGGCCTCTCACAAGGCAAGGGGTCTGTGAGCTTCAACTAATAAGCTCAGATGTGTGGGATGTTCGGTGCAAAGTACCGAGCACATGGAGGAAGCATTAATAATAAGTGAGGAGACAAGTGATTGCAAAATGAGCACAGAGCAGTGCAAACTTGAGGACAGATAGCAGGAGGATTAAAGAAGAGACTGAAAGAATAGCAATAAAAATAGAAGCAAAAAGGCATTAAGGAATTTGAATGGATCAGGGTTTGTGCAGGAGTCTATAATATATCAGAAACGAAGCCACTAATTAGTGTGGAGGAACAAGATGTTTCTGCAGTACGATCCCTGTGAGCTGGGATTGAAGTATTTCTTTTATAAAATGTTAAGCAGAGAAAGAAAAGAAGAATTGCTTGTTAATTAAGCTGTGACTAGAGTCTTGGAAAGGGACACTTTGATTGTTCGGAGAACAGGTTTGCCTGGATTAAGAAACACGAAGGGGATCAATTACCACTTTGCTATTTTCTCACTGGCCTTTCACTTTCCCTCTCCTCACTGTTCAAGACTCTACACGCTCCCCTCCAGTGAAGGCTGGCTTGGAACCTGGATCTCCGCTGCTGTGAGGCACCACTGGCTAACCACTAAGCTACCATGCCACCCCTCACTAGGAACAGACTGACTGGTCCTGCTCTCTGACTTGGTGACTGTTCGGGGAAGTGAAAGTGAGGACTGCAGATGCTGGAGAGTCAGAGTTGAAAAGTGTGGTGCCTGAAAAGCACAGCAGGTCATGCAGCATCCGAGGAGCAGGAGAGGCGACGTTTCAGGCATAAACCCTTCAACAGGGGTCTGAGGGGTGGAAGGGGGCTGAGAGATAAATAAGAGTATGGGTGGGGCTGGGGGAAAGGTACCTTGGAAGAGGATAGGTAGAAGCACGTGGGGGTGATGGTGATAGGTCAGAGAGGAGGTTGGAGCGGATAGGTGGAAAGGAAGATGGACAGGTAGGACAGTTCAAGAGGGCGGTGGCAAGTTGGAGGGTTGGATCTGGGATGAGGTGGGGGAGGGGCAATGAGGAAACCGATAAAATCGACATTGATGCCGTGTGGTTGGAGGGTCCCAAGGCAGAAGATGAGGCGTTCTTCCTCCAGTCGTCAGGTGGCTTGGATTTGGTGGTGGAGGAGGCCCAGCACTTGCATGTCCTTGGCAGAGTGGAGGGAGGGAGTGGGGGGGGGGAGAGTTGAAGTGTCCAGCCGCAAGCTGGTGGGGTTGTTTAGTGCATGTGATCCAGAGATGTTCCCTGAAACCTTCCACAAGTTGGCATCCCGTCCACCAAATGTAGAGGAGACCACATTGAGAGCAACAGACACAGTAGGTGAGGTGTTTGGATGTGCAGGAAAATCTCTGCGGAATGTGGAAGGATCCTTTGGGGCCTTGGATGAAGGTGAGGGGCGAAGGTGTGAGCATAGGTTTTACAGCTCTTGTGGTGGCAGGAGAAGGTGCCAGGAGTAGAGGGTGTGTTGGTGGGAGGGGGGCATGGACCTAACGAGGGAAGGGCAGAGGGAATAGTTTCTGCAGAATGCTGAAAGGGGTGGGAAGGCAAATATATCTGTGCTGGTGGGGTTTGACTGTCAGTGGTGGAAATGGCAGAGGATGAAGCATTGTATCTGGAGATTGGTGGGGTGGAAGGTGATGATCAGGGGGTTCTATCCTTGCTGCGGTTGGACGGGCAGCTCCAGCGCATCTCCTCCACTTTCCGCATTTCTGCTCTTGAACCCCACCCCTCCAATTGCAACAAGGATGAAGAACACCTTATCTTCCTCCAACCACATGGCATCAACACCAATTTCACCAGCTTCCTCATCTCCCCTCCCCCAACCTCATCCCAGATACAACCCTTCAACTTAGCACCACCCTCTTGAACTGTTCTACCTGTCCATCTTCTTTTCCATCTATCTGCTCCACCCTCTGCTCTGACCTATCGCCATCATCAGCCCCCCCACCTGCTTCTACCTGTTACCTTCCAAATGACCTTACCCCCAGCTCCAGCCCCTTCAAGTTATCTCTCAGCCACCTTCCTCAATCACCCCCCTCCCTGCCCCCCACATTCCTGATGAAGGGCTCTTGCCCGAAAAGTCGACTGTCCTGCTCCTCGGATGCTGCCTGACCTGCTGTGTTTTTCCAGCACCACACTTTTCTATTCTAAGAAACCACCCTCTCAACATTCTGTGAACACTTCATCTATGCTTCATTTGTTCGTCTGATCTTTCCTGTTGAAAAATAATTAAAATCTCTCAAGTTTATTGCTGTGCCTTTCTGGCAAGCTCTCAATATTTCTTCCCTTATTCTCCTCTCTGTTGTGTGGTTCTACAATGGAGCATCTAAACCATTCCCACAAATGATTTCTTGCCTTTACCATTTCTCATTCCTACCCAAACTATTTCCACCTCCTAGTTTTCTGCACTGAGGTCATCCCTCTCTATTGAACTGAGGCCATTAATTAACAGACCAGGATTTCCTTAATTACAGTGCTTTCTAAAGCTTCGATATTCAGATGCCAATCATGTCATTCTTTGACATTGTATTGGCTACTAGATTATATTTATTCCACAGTTTATCTGCGCGATCAAATATCTAGCCTTCAGTTGTCCTTTTAGTCTTTTTGTAAATGTGAATCTACATAGAACAGTACAGCGGAACAGGAATGGGCCCTTTGGCACATGATATTGTTCAGGCAGCATCCGGAGAGCAGTAAAATCGACGTTTCAGGCAAAAGCCCTGATGACCTGCTGTGCTTTTCCAGCACCACTCTAATCTAGACTCTGGTTTCCAGCATCTGCAGTCACTGTTTTTACCCATGATGTTATGCCAATCATGATACCAAATTAAGCCAATCCCTTCTGGTTGCCTTTTGGTCCATATCCCTCCATTCATAGAATCATCATAGAATCCCCTACAGTGTGGAAACAGGCCATTTGACCCAACAAGTCCACACCGGTCCTCCAGAGAGTAACCCACCCAGACCCACCCTTACTCTACATTTACCCCTAGCTAATGCACCTAACCTACATATCCCTGAGCACTATGGGCGTATTCATGTATTTATCTAAAAGCCCCACAAACACCCCTTGCCTCTGCCACCAACCCTGGCAGTCTGTTCCACACTCCTACATTCTCTGTGTAAAAAACTTGCCCCTCACATCTCCTTTGAATTCTCCCCCTCTCACTTTAAATGCATGGCCCCAAGTATTAGAACCTGAACTTTCGGTTTCCTCTTCGCTTGGTCAATCCCTTCCTATTGTGGTCTGTTTATCATCTCCCCTGTTTATACCCTTCTCCTTGGCTTCGGCTCTATCTTTGAGAGCATGTGCCCGTAGTGACACTGTTATTGCTATTGAGGGTTAAGAGGAGTGTTAAGAAACATTAAATTATTTCAAAAACATGGAGGCTTGTTAAGATTTAAAATTGAGGGAATGCTGCAGATTGTGTTATAAGTAGTTTGCTTCAGTTATTACAAGGTCAAAGCAGTTTAAGCGCCTAAGGGAAAGACTACTCAGTATAAATGCTCAAAATAAACTTTCTTAAAGAAATAACAGCGACTGATTATGATAAAAAAAAAATCTTCACCCTGGCCAAGTCACAATGGTAGAATAGGATAGTTTGAGAGATGAAGGAAGGATAGGGAAGGAATTAAACCTAGTTTTTGCAGGAAAAAACAAGTGTTGTCTGAAATGTGGCAAATAATACTCTGCCCTAACAAAATGAAAAAAGCAGTTAATTCCAGACTTAATCGCAGTTTAATTTTCGCCTGGTAATATGAAACAGCCTAAGAACCGTTGCTCAATATCGTATGAGGAACCGTACCTTCCCAGAGCACACAGTGGAAAATTACTGGTGTGCATCTCATAATTTTGAGTCATTAATTTTAATGCATTGAAAATCATGGAGATGGTTCCCAGTGGAGAGAGACTCCACAGCTGGAGCACACATTAGAGAAGGAGATTGGATAACACTTAGAAAGGCACAAGGCAAGCAGACACAGTCAACATGGATTAATAACAAGTCCTTTATGCTTAAATACCTTCTATAATCTGTGTGAGAAAATTACAGCATGTGTTAAGTAAATGCAATGCTGTTGTCAATGTGGAAGGTATTTGATAAGTTTGACATAGCCAACGTGCTGTGAATATTTTCTTTATTATGCTCTCACAGGATGAGGGCGTCTCTGGCTAGGCCAGCATTTATTGCCCATCCCAGACGGCAATTAAGAGTCAACCACATTGCTGTGGGTCTGAAGTCACATGTGGGCCAGACCAGGTAAGGATGGCAGATTCCTTCCCTGAAGGGAAATGAGTTGGATAGATTTTTCCCAACAATGGTGTCATTATCACCATCAGACTCTTAATTCCAGATTTTTATTGGATTCGAATCCACCATAGCAGGATTTGAACCCAGATCCCCAGAACATTATCTGGGTCTCTGATTAATAGTCTAGCAATAACACCACTAGGCCATACCTTGAGATGTGTTATTAACAACAATGATGTTTTCTAATTAATTCATGAGCTTGGGTTTCACTGGCTGGGCCAACATTTACTGGGTGTGTCTAGCTACCCTTGGGAAAATAGACCTGCCAATTTGAACCGCTGTAGTCCACATGCTATAGATAGACCTACAAAGCCGTTAGGAAGGGAATTTGACCAGGATTTTGACCCAGTGACAGTGAAGGAATGTCGGTTATAATCCAAGTCACAACAGTGAGTGGTTTGGAGGGGAACTTGCAGGGGGTGGTGTTCCCATGTATCTGCTGCCCTTGTCCTTCTAGATGGGTGGGTTTGGATGGTGCTATCTAATGAGCCTCAGTGGATTCCTGCAGTGCATCTAGTAGATGGTACACACTGCTGATACTGAGCGTCACTGGTGGAGGGAATAGATGTTTGTGCATGTGATGCCAATTAAGTGGGCTGCTTTGTCTCAGACGATGTCGAGCTTCTTGAGTGTTGTTGGAGCTGCACCCATCCAGGCAAGTGGGGAGTATTCCGTCACACATCTGACTTGTGCCTTGTAGATGGTGGCCAGTTAGGCCATGAGTTACTCTCTGCAGGATTCCTAGCATTTCATCCGCTGTTGCCTTCACAGTCTTGATATGACTAATCCAATTCAGTTTCAGCTCAAAGGCAAACCTGAAGTGGGGAATGGAGTTGGAGGGGAGGGGGGGGCAGCTATGGTTCAGTGATGCGGTTGCCAATGTATGTCAAACATTGAAATATGAAGCCAAAAGAGAAATTGATGGAGAAACTCAGCAGGTCTGGCAGCATCTGTGGAGAGAAGGCCCAGTTACTGTTCCAGTCCAGAGACCCAATTTGGAAGAAGAGTCACTGAACTCGAAATATTAAGTCTGCTTTCTCTCCACATGTGCTGCCAGACCTGCTGAGTTTCTCCAGCAATTCATTTTTCTGTGTTGGATTTCAGGCACCTGCAGTTCTTTGTTTTACCTTGAAATATGAAACTTCTTTTGTAAGTTGCATGAGTTTAGCCACATTTAGTGTTTGAATGTAGTTCTGAAGGCTTCATAATAGAAAGTCAAAAAGGGCAATGCAAAGAGTAGAGTGTTGGATTTGCTTGACTGATATCATCAATGCCCAAAAAAATCGATTTTCCTGCCCCTCGGATGCTGCCTGACCTGCTGTGCTTTTCCAGCAACACACTCTTGGCTCTGAGCTCCAGAATCTGCAGTCCTCATCTCCTCCTGATATCATCAATGGGAGGCCACATGTATGAAGAAAGGTGAAAATAATTAAGGTTTCTTCACAGGAGGAAGCATAATCTGTTTCAAGGGCTTGACAGCTTTGGAGGAGGGATAAATAAAGGAAGGTTAGGGGCTAGAGACTGATAGTTACCATTTAAAGAGTGGAGTGGGAAATTCAAATATGAAGGAGTCATTTAATTCAGAGCCTATCTGAATTTTGTTAGAAACACTCAAACTCGTGATTACAATATCTGAATGTCTGAGAGAGGTGAGGGTGGCAGCTCCCCATGGGCTTGTAACTGTATTAGTCATTCAAGGTAGCAGGCCAAATGGAGAGCACAGTTCAGTTTCCTAGGCTTTATTAATAGGGGTATGTAACACAGGAGCAAGGAGGTTATGTTGAACATGTATGGGGCATAGTAGTTAAATCTCAGCTGGTGTACTGATTCATTGGCTCACGGACATTTATACCATAGCAGGAGGCCATTTGGCCCATCCTGTCTGCAGCAGTCAATAAAGATCTGAGAGGACTAATCCTACTTTCTAACTCTTAGCCCACAGCTCTGGAAACTTTGCAAATGCAACTAAATGTCTAAATATTGTTTACATGTTACAAGAGTGTCTGTCTTAACCACCCTTCCAGGCAGTCAGTTCCAGACTCCAACTACCTCCTGGGTGAGAAAACTTCTCCTCAACTCTCCTTTTACCTTAAATCTATGTCTCCTAGTTATCGACCCCACTATGAATGGAAATAAATGCCATTCTGTCCATCCTATCTATCAGGTCCCCCCCTCAACTTTCACTATTCTAAGGTCATAACACCATATATAATAGGATCAGAATTAGGTCATTCAGTTCATTGAATCTGCTCCACTATTCAATCATGGCTGATATATTTCTCCACCCCATTCTCCTACCCTCTCCTGTAACCTTTGACCCCTTTATTAATCAAGGATCTATCTATCTCTGTCTTAAATACATTCAATGACTTGGCCTCCGCAGCCATAGAGTCATAGAGATATACAGCACAGAAGCAGACCCGTCGGTCTAACTTGTCCATGCCAACCAGATATCTGAAATTAATCTAGTCCCACTTGCCAGTATTTGACCCATTTCCCGCTCAACCCTTCCTATTCAGGAACCCTTCCGATTCCTGAAGAAGGGCTCATGCCCGAAACGTCGATTCTCCTGCTCCTTGGATGCTGCCTGACCTGCTGCGCTTTTCCAGCACCACATTTTCAGCTCTGATCTCCAGCATCTGCAGTCCTCACTTTCTCCTTCCTATTCATACATCCATCTAGCTGCCTTTTAAATCTTGTAATTGTACCAGCCTCCACCGCTTCCTCTGGCAGCTCATTCCATACAGGCATCACCCTTTGCGTGAAAATATTGCCTCTTAGATGCCTCTTAAATCTTTCCCCTCTCACCTTTGCCCCTATGCCCTCTAATTCTGGACTCCCCCACCCCAGGGAAGAGACCTGTTTATCCTGATCCATGCCCCTCATGATTTTGCAAACCTCTATAAGGTCACCCCTCAGCCTCCCCTCTCCAGGGAAAACAGCCCCAGCCTGTTCAGTTTCTCCCGATGAACCTGCACTCCAAGGTCTGCAGCAACGGGTTCCACAGAGTCACACCCTCTGGCTGAAGAAATTCCTCCTCATCTCAGTTCTAAAGGGTCATCCCTTCACCCTGAGGCCATGCCCTCAGTTCTTAGTCTCTCCTACCAGCGGAAACAACATCTCCACATCCACTCTATCCATGTCCTCTCAGTATTTTGTAAGTTTCAATCAGATTCCCCCTCAAACTTTTAAACTCCATTGCGTACAGGCCCAGAGAACACAACCACTCCTCATATGACAAGCCTGTCATACCTGGGATATTTCTTGTGCATCTCCCCTGAATCCCCTCCAATGCCAGAACATCCTTCCTTAGGTAGGGGGCCCAAAACCCCTCTCAACTTTCCAAACGTGGTCTCGGTAGAGGATTATACATGAAAAACAAGCCCAGATTCTCCAATCCTTCCTCATAGCTGAGACACTCCAGTCCTGGTAACATCCTGGTAATATTTACCTGCAGTGTCTCTCTCTGGAGCAAACATATCCTTTGGATAATGTGAGGCACACAGTACTCCATTGTTTTATACAGTTCCAGCACTGATTCTCTGCATCAACTGGGAGGACAAGGACTCAAACATAAGCGGCTAATAGAACCAACATTGAGGCCATCAAAACCAACTCCACTGCACTTTGGATTCCTGAGTTCTGGCTACCAAAGCGAATCTTCCTCACTCAGCTCAAGGAAGACACGAACGAGTGAAGGACAATGGAAACCTTTCAAAGACTCTCTGTAGGTCTCACTCAAGAAATGTAACATGGACACCCTCATTCTGAAGAAACCGACTGGGAGGAGACTCCGGAATGAAGGGGGACAATTCTTTGAGCACACCCGTCGGCAGGAGGAGGAAGTACAGGAAAGGAGCCGGAGAAAGGAATGCCAGCGATCTCAAGGCCAAGGACCACTTCCACCTTCTGGAAACAGCTGCCAAATGTGTCGTCGGAGATGTGGCTCTAGTATCAGGCTCATCAGCTACACGAGGACCACAGAACCCATAACCAGTGACACGGAGTTTCCTCAGTGGACAATCATACTCATTAGCGATGATGACAACGATTCCAGCATAATCTCCCCATCCTGGTATTGTAAGCCTTGGCTCATAAAGCCGAAATGCTTTGTAATGCACCTCTACAGATTTTTTGAGGAGAGTCATTTTTTGGAAATTTGTTATGACAGGATGATTTGGGATGTCACGGATATTGCCTTCCAGTTTTGGAAGTGCTACAGTGTACACACCTCGAAGGTCTTCACATAGAATCAATATAGTGTGGAAGCAGGCCATTCAGCCCATACCGTCCATCCAAATAGCATTGCACCCAGACCCACCTATCCCTGTGACCCTGTATTTCCCATGGCTAACCCAGCTAGCCTGCACATTCCTGGACACCATGGGCAATGTAAGCATGGACAATCCACCAAACTTGCACATCTTTGGACTGTTGGAAAAACGCAGCAGGTCAGGTAGCATCCAAGGAGCAGGAGAATTGACGAGTCGGGCATAAGCCCTTCAGTTTCCTGAAGAAGGGCTTATGCCCGAAACATCGATTCTCTTGCTCCTTGGATGCTGCCTGACCTGCTGCGCTTTTCCAGCAAGACATTTTTCAGCTCTGATTTCCAACATCTGCAGTCCTCACTTTCTCCCGACTTTGGACTGTGGGAAGAAACTAGAGCACCCAGAGGGAACCCACGCAGACAAGGGGAGAATGTGCAAACTCCACACGAACAGTTACCCAAGGGTGGGATTGAACCCAAGTCCCTGGTGCTGTGGGGTAGCAGCGCTAATCATTGAGCCACCGTGCTGCCTATGCACATAATGGACAAAAAAAAACACAGGAAACAGAGAACTGGACAAACATTTATCAAAACAAAGAGCTCAGAGATTTAAGTGCCCAGTTTGAGTTTGAGGGAATCGAATTGAATGTGAATTTGGTTTAAATTTCTGCACTTGTTTTTCTGCATCAGTAAGGATATTTATTACGAGCTGAATCTGTTACATTTTCAAAGTGCAAATTAGACTCGATGGCTGCAGTTTGTTCCATTGTTTAAGGCCCTTTCTTGGGTCCCAGTAAAAGGGGCATCCTCAAAAGAAGTGTTTGAATTCCACGCCTGGCTTTCAGACAAGCTGTCCGCTATCCCAACTGTGTCCCTTTGGATTCTTCGCTGGGAAAACCGTTGCTGAAGATACGGCGCAGTCTCTTGAAGAGGAGGTGATTGTACTCAGGCCTGAATGTGAAGATTGTAAAGATGAAAGGAGCCTGTTGGGGGGGACAAAGGCAGACAGAGCCCACCAGGAGACAATGGTTCTGCCTGAGTTTCCACTCTGCTATCTCGCTGTCACTCAGTGTCAGCGGCCATTATGTTTTAATTATATCGTGTGTTGGTTTGAGGCCTAGTCCTCAGGAATTCAGCTAAACTAACGAAGACAGTGAGATGCTGTCTTTGTTCTGAGGCAGCCATTTGGAAACCCCAGCTCCAAATGAAAGAAAAAACAAACGAAAGAACTGCGGGTGCTGGAAATCAGGAACGAAAACAGAAATCGCTGAAAAAGCTCAACAGGCCTGGCAGCATCTGTGCAGAGAAATCAGAGTTAATATTTCAGATCCAGTGACCCTTCCTCAGAACTGGTCTGAAGACCAGGATTAGAATACTTAGGTGGTTGTTTCTGATTGGTAGAGACATGATGGGCTGAAGGGCCTTTGTCTGTGCTGTAGATCTCTCTGACTCTGTACTTTAAGGACTGAATTCACCTGAGATCTCTGGCCGACTTTGACAATCAGCCCCTAGACATGACTGACCGGAGCCCTGACCGTTATCTCTGAACCCCCTAAATGACCACAGACCATTTCCCTGACTGGCACTGATAGGCTTACACTACTGACTACTGACTACTCCTAAACTGCAGTGTCTTTTTAAATTAGTCCACAGTAACGTTGGCAAGGGGTTGGGATCCTCAACAGCAATGAGGCAAGTCCGAGGCTTGAAAGAGATATGGTAACCAGAAATAGTAAGTTGAAGAGACAGGTCGGGCTGGTACACAACAGGGAGCAAGGAATGCCTGTTGGATTAAGTTGCATTCATCTCAATGCAAGGGAGCTGACCGAGCAGGCCGATGATCTCAGACTGTGAATAGGTACGTGGGACTGGGATATTATAGCCATTACAAAAACATGGCTAACGGAGGGACAGGACTGGCAGCCTAATGTGCCAAAGTAGAGGTGTTTTAGGTGGGGCAGACATGGCGGAAGGAGGGGAGGAGGAGTTGCATTTTTGATAAGGGGAATATCACAGCAGTATTCAGAGATGAAATAACTGAAGGATCATCCAGTGAGACTCTGTGGGTGAAGCTTATAAATAAGAAAGGGATGGCGACGTTATTGGGGTTACACTATAGGCCAACTAGTAGTCAATGGGAAATAAGGGAACAAATATACAGGGAGATTGGAAAGACTTGCAGGAGCAATAGGAGTGTTGTAGTGAGGGATTTCAATTTTCCTAACATAGACTGGGACTGCCAGAGCACTAAGGGCTTAGATAGAGTGGAATTTGTTAAGTGTGTTCAGGAAAACTTCCTCAAGAAGTATATAGAGGGTCCTACTCAGGAAGGGGCAAAACTCAACCTACTCTTTAGAAATAGGGGAGGACAGATGATGGAGGTGACAATGGAGGGGCACTTTGAGACCAGTGACCATAGTTCTATTAATTTTAAAATAGTTATGGAGAGGGACAAAACTGGTTCAGGTTCTAAATTGGGGTGAATTTTGGTGGAATTAGAGATAGTGAGATAGATAAAGTTCAAGGTCTATATGTTCCTGTGTGGGTGAAGGACAAGGTTGACAGGTATAGGGACCCCTGGATGACAAGAGATAGTGAGGCTTTAACCTGAAAAAAGGAGGTGTGGCTCAGGTACAGGCAGCTGGGATTAAGGGATACCCTGGAGGTAAATAGTGGATACAGAAGTTTACTAAAGAAGGAAATCAGGAGGGCTAAAGGGGGCATAAGATAGCCTTGGCTGAGAAGATTAGGATCTCTTGAATCCAAAGAGGTATATTAAAGGAAAAAGAATAACCCACCACAGATGTTAAGCTTCGTGGTCTATAATTTTCTTTGCAGCCCTTCTTGAATAAGGGCACAACATTCACTACCTGCAGTTTTTAGGGACTTCACCCGTGGCTGACAATAATGCAAAAATATCAACCAGGGCCCCCGCAATTTATTCTCTAGCCTCTTGCAGTGTTCTTGGATATACCTGGTCAGGACCAGGAGATTTATCCACCTTCATGCATTCTAATACGTCCAACACCTCCACAACTGTGATTTGGACTGTCGACAAGATATAACTTTCCCAAGTTCCCAAGTCTTCATGTCTTTCTCCACAGTAAACACAGAGGAGAAATATTCATTCAGGGTCTCGCCCATCTCCTGCGGTTCGACACATACATGTCCACTTTGGTTCTTAAGGGGCAAATGGATGTTAATATAGATAAGTGTAACTTGTTGCATTTTGGAAAGTCCAATCAAGACAGGAGTTTCATGGTGCATGGCAGGGCCTTAAGGAATGTAGTGGAACAGAGAGACCTTGGAGTTCAGATGCACTGTTATCTGAAAGTGGAGTCACAGATAGACAGGGCAGTGAAGAAGGCTTATGGCATACTTGGAGAAAGTGAGGACTGCAGATGCTGGAGATCAGAGCTGAAAAATGTGTTGAAGGGCTTATGCCCGAAATGTTGATTCTCATTGCCCTTTGATGCTGCCTGACCGGCTGCGCTTTTCCAGCAACGCATTTTTAAGCTCTGATCTCCAGCATCTGCAGCCTTCATTAGTCAGGGCACTGTGTATAGAAGTTGGGAAGTTATGTCGCAGTTGTACAGGGCTTTGGTGAGGACACACTTGGAGTATTGTGTTCAGTTTTGGTCACCTTGCTATAGGAATGATCTTATTAAACTGGAAAGAGTTCTGGATGTAGGTTTGCTCACTGAGCTGGAAGGTTTGTTTTCAGACGTTTCGTCACCATACTAGGTAACACCATCAGTGAGAGCCTCCAGATGAAGCGCTGGTGGCATGGTCCATTTTTATATTTATGTGTTTAGGTTTCCTTGGGTTGGTGATGCCATTTCCTGTTCCTTTTCTCAGGGGGTGGTAAATAGGATCCAAGTTAATGTGTTTGTTGATAGAGTTCCGGTTGGAATGCTACGCTTCTAGGAATTCTCGTGCATGTCTCTTGTTTGGCTTGTCCTGGTATGAATGTGTTGTCCCAGTCGAAGTGGTGTCCTTCCTCATCCATCTGTGAGTCAAAATTCACTAACTGGAAAAAGTGCAGAAGAAATTTACAAGGATGTTGCCAGGACTCAAGGGTCTGAGTTATTGGGAGAGGTTGGACAAGCAAGGACCTTTTTCTTTCGAGCATAGGAGACTGAGGGGTGTCTTATAGAAGTGTCTAAGATCACGAGAGGCATGGATAGGGTGAATACACTCAGTCTTTTTCCCAGGGTTGGGGAATCGAGGGCTAGAGGGCATCAGTTTAAGGTGAGAGGGGAAAGAATAAAAGACAACCTGAGGGGCAATGTTTTTATGCAGAGGGTGGAATGAGCTGCTAACTCACAACATTTAACAACATTTAAAAGGCGTTTAGACAATTACATGGATAGGAAAGGTTTGGAAGGATATGGACCACATACAGGGAAATGGGGTTAGAGTGCTTGGACATTTTGGTCGGCATGGACCTTTGGGTCAAAGAGCCTGTCTTTATGACTCCAGAACATGGACATCATTGGCAGCATTTATTGTCCATCCCTAATTACCCAGAGGGCAGCTAAGAATCAACTACATTACTGTAGATCTGGAGTCTTTTATCGACCGGACCCGGTAAGGATGGCAGTTTCCTTCCCTAGTGAACAAGGTGGGTCTTTCCAACAATTAGCAATGGATTCATGGTCACCATTAGATTCTTAATTCCAGATTGTTATTGAATTCATATTCCACTATCTGCTGTGGTGGGAGTCGAACCCAGGTCATCAGAACATTACCAGGGCCTGTGGATTAACAGTCTAGTGATAACATTAGATAATGCTAGGCTTCACCCATAGACCTATCTCTGACTATGACTGGCTTGAGAGCAAAGAACCATGGCCAGACCCTTGGACTGTGTGCAGAATGTGCCTGTGACAATGGTAATAAGATCCCCTGATCAACACTGACTTGCCCATCCCTGACTTGTCTGCACCAAGGACTACCACCCACATACTTTCTGATATGGCTGCTTGGTTGAATAAATGTGCAATGTGTTTGTAGTGTAGGCAGCTGGCACAAGCTGTAGCCCTTCCTAATGAAGGGCTTTAGCCCGAAACATCGAATTTTCCTGCTCCTGGGATGCTGCCCGACCTGCTGTGCTTTCCCAGCACCACTCTAATCTAGAGTCTGATCTCCAGCATCTGCAGTCCTCACTTTTGACAAGCTGTAGGTGTTAGATTCACATTTCAATGTCCTGTACAGCCCCCATGAGTAAGATTGCGCCTGACAATCCGCCTGTCTGTCCGTCTGTGTGAAGGAGGATGTCAGTATGACAGTATTCGGCTGTGATAAAAGGGCCAACATGTTAACAGGCTGGGTACAGGACACCATGGATGCAGAGAGTAAGCAGGTAGGGGTTCAGTTATCAGGCTGTAAACGATCCAACGAGTCGCCCCTGAGATGCAGTCTGACACTTTCAGGTAATTAAGTGGGTTGGTGTGGTTTGATGTTTATTGGTTAGCATAGACATGCTGGGCCGAAGGGCCTGTTTCCCTGCTGTATGACTCTCTAACCCAATCTGTGAGCTGGCTGCCTGTCTCTGTGTGCTATGTCCTTTCAACATTAGTAGCTGGTACTCCATACAATGAACATTGAACATAGAACAGGACAGCACAGGAACAGGCCCTTCGGCCCACCATGTCTGTGCTGACCATGATGCCATTCTAAACTAATGCCATCTGCCTGCACATGGTCCATATGCCAGTATTCCCTGCCTGTTCATGTGACTGTCTAAATGCCTCCTAAACTGTACCATCATTATCTGCTTTCACCATTTCCTCTGGCAGCACATTTCAGGCAACGACCACCCTCTGTATGAAAACCTGACTCGCACATCTCCTGTAAACTTTCCCCCTCTCGCCTATGCAGCTCTGTGTTTCCTGAGCGCTCTGTACGTAGATCCGACAGGTGCCATGAAGAGCTTGAGGGATTGGCAACGACCAGTGGCACTGGTGAGTGCCAGTGAGCTACATGTGCCTGATGTCCCTGACAGGCTGGTTGGTGCTGACCAATACGCAGGATCACTGTGGCCAGCTGGGAGCGGAAATTGCCCCGATACCCTCTCTAGCATAGGCACACAGGCATGAGGAATACAGACATGGGGCACGGATATGGGCACACAGGCATAAGGAACACAGGCATGAGGCACATAGGCATGGGGCACACTGGGATGAGGAACACAGGCATGAGACATACAGGCATGGGGCACACAGACATGGGGCACACAGACATGGTCCACACAGACATGGTCCACACAGACATGGGGCACACAGACATGGGGCACACAGACATGGTGCACACAGACATGGGACACACAGACATGGGGCACACAGACATGGGGCACACAGACATGGTGTATTATCGTTCATTAGCAGAGGGATTGAATTCAAGAGTCGTGAGGTGATGTTGCAGCTGTACAGGACTTTGGTTAGGCCACATTTGGAGTACTGTGTGCAGTTCTGGTCGCCTCACTTTAGGAAAGATGCGGAAGCTTTGGAGAGGGTGCAGAGAAGATTTACCAGGATGTTGCCTGGAATGGAGAGTAGGTCGTACGAGGATAGGTTGAGAGTTCTCGGCCTTTTCTCGTTGGAACGGCGAAGGATGAGGGGTGACTTGATAGAGGTTTATAAGATGATCAGAGGAATAGATAGAGTAGACAGTCAGAAACTTTTTCCCCGGGTACAACAGAGTGTTACAAGGGGACATAAATTTAAGGTGAAGGGTGGAAGGTATAGGGGAGATGTCAGGGGTGGGTTCTTTACCCAGAGAGTGGTGGGGGCATGGAATGCGCTGCCCGAGGGAGTGGTAGAGTCAGATTCATTGGCGACCTTTAAGCGGCATTTGGATAGGTACATGGATGGGTGCCTAATCTAGGATAGAAGTTCGGCACAACATTGTGGGCCGAAGGGCCTGTTCTGTGCTGTATTGTTCTATGTTCTATGTTCTATGGTGCACACAGACATGGGGCACACAGACATGGTGCACACAGACATGGTGCACACAGACATGGGGCACACAGACATGGTGCACACAGACATGGGGCACACAGACATGGGACACACAGACATGGTGCACACACACATGGGGCACACAGACATGGGGCACACAGACATGGTGCACACAGACATGGGGCACACAGACATAGGGCACACAGACATGGGGCACACAGACATGGGACACAAAGACATGGGGCACACAGACATGGGGCAAACAGACGTGGGACACACAGACGTGGGACACACAGACATGGGGCACACAGATATGGGACACACAGACATGGGGCACACAGACATGGAGCACACGGACATGGTGCACACGGACATGGGGCACACAGACATGGGACACACAGACATGGGGCACACGGACATGGGGCACATGGACATGGTGTACACAGACATGAGGCACACAGACATGGGGCACACAGACATGGGGCACACAGACATGGGACACACAGTCGTGGGACACACAGACATGGGGCACACGGACATGGTGCACACGGACATGGGGCACACAGACATGGGACACACAGACATGGGGCACACAGTCGTGGGACACACAGACATGGGGCACACGGACATGGTGCACACGGACATGGGGCACACAGACATGGGACACACAGACATGGGGCACACAGACATGGAGCACACAGACATGGGGCACACAGACATGGGGCACACAGACATGAGACACACAGACATGGTGCACACAGACATGGGACACACAGACATGGGGCACACAGACATGGAGCACACAGACATGGGGCACACGGACATGGTGCACACAGACATGGGACACACAGACATGGGGCACACAGACATGGAGCACACAGACATGGGGCACACGGACATGGGGCACACGGACATGGTGTACACAGACATGAGGCACACAGACATGGGGCACACAGACATGGGGCACACAGACATGGGACACACAGTCGTGGGACACACAGACATGGGGCACACGGACATGGTGCACACGGGCATGGGGTACACAGACATGGTGCACACAGACATGGGACACACAGACATGGGGCACACAGACATGGAGCACACAGACATGGGGCACACAGACATGGGGCACACAGACATGAAGCACACAGACATGGGGCACACAGACATGGGGCACACAGACATGGGACACACAGACATGGGGCACACAGACATGGGACACACAGACATGGTGCACACAGACATGGGACACACAGACATGGGGCACACAGACATGGAGCACACAGACATGGGGCACACGGACATGGGGCACACAGACATGGGACACACAGACATGGGGCACACAGACATGGAGCACACAGACATGGGGCACACAGACATGGGGCACACAGACATGGTGCACACAGACATGAAGCACACAGACATGGGGCACACAGACATGGGGCACACAGACATGGGACACACAGACATGGTGCACACAGACATGGGAAACACAGACATGGGGCACACAGACATGGAGCACACAGACATGGTGCACACGGACATGGTGCACACAGACATGGGGCACACAGACATGGGGCACACAGACATGGGGCACACGGACATGGGGCACACAGACATGGGACACACAGACATGGTGCACACAGACATGGGACACACAGACATGGGGCACACAGACATGGAGCACACAGACATGGGGCACACAGACATGGAGCACACAGACATGGGGCACACGGACATGGTGCACGCAGACATGGGACACACAGACATGGTGCACACAGACATGGGGCACACGGACATGGTGCACACAGACATGGGGCACACAGACATGGGGCACACAGACATGGGGCACACAGACATGGGGCACACGGACATGGTGCACACGGACATGGGGCACACAGACATGAGGAACACAGACATGGAGCACACAGACATGGGGTACACAGACATGGGACACACAGACATGGTGCACACAGACATGGGGCACACAGACATGGGGCACACAGACATGAGGAACACAGACATGGAGCACACGGACATGGGGCACACAGACATGGTGCACACAGACATGGGGCACACAGACATGGAGCACACAGACATGGGGCACACAGACATGGGACACACAGACATGGTGCACACAGACATGGTGCACACAGACATGGGGCACACAGACATGGGGTACACAGACATGGGGCACACGGACAGGGGGAACACAGACATGGTGCACACAGACATGGGGCACACAGACATGCAGCACACAGACATGGGTCACACGGACATGGGGCACACAGATATGGGACACACAGACATGGGACACACAGACATGGGACACACAGACATGGGGTACACAGACATGAAGCACACAGACATGGGGTACACAGACATGGGGCACACAGACATGGAGCACACAGACATGGGGCACACAGACATGTGGCACACAGACATGGGGTACACAGACATGAAACACACAGACATGGGACACACAGACATGGGACACACAGACATGGAGCACACAGACATGGGGCACACAGACATAGAGCACACAGACATGGGACACACAGACATGGAGCACACAGACATGGGGCACACGGACATGGTGCACACGGACATGGGGCACACAGACATGGGGCACACAGACATGGGACACACAGACATGGGACACACAGACATGGAGCACACAGACATGGGGTACACGGACATGAAGCACACAGACATGGGGCACACAGACATGGGGGACACAGACATGGGACACACAGACATGGAGCACACAGACATGGGGCACACAGACATGAAGCACACAGACATGGGGCACACAGACATGGGGCACACGGACATGGTGCACACGGACATGGGGCACACAGACATGGGGCACACAGACATGGGACACACAGACATGGGACACACAGACATGGAGCACACAGACATGGGGTACACGGACATGAAGCACACAGAAATGGGGCACACAGACATGGGGCACACAGACATGGGACACACAGACATGGGGCACACAGACATGGTGCACACAGACATGGGGCACACAGACATGAAGCACACAGACATGGGGCACACAGACATGGGACACACAGACATGGGGCACACAGACATGAAGCACACAGACATGGGGCACACAGACATGGGACACACAGACATGGTGCACACGGACATGGGGCACACGGACATGGTGCACACAGACATGGGGCACACAGACATGGGGCACACAGTCGTGGGACACACAGACATGGGGCACACGGACATGGTGCACACGGACATGGGGCACACAGACATGGTGCACACGGACATGTGGCACACAGACATGGGGCACACAGACATGGGACAGACAGACATGAGGAACACAGACATGGGGTACACAGACATGGGGTACACAGACATGGTGCACACAGACATGGGGTACACAGACATGGGGTACACAGACATGGTGCACACAGACATGGGGTACACAGACATGGGACACACAGACATGAAGCACACAGACATGGGGCACAGACATGGGACACACAGACATGAGGAACACAGACATGGGGTACACAGACATGGTGCACACAGACATGGGGTACACAGACATGCGGCACACAGACATGAAGCACACAGACATCGGGCACACAGACATGGGACACACAGACATGAGGAACACAGACATGGGGTACACAGACATGGTGCACACAGACATGGTGCACACAGACATGGGACACACAGACATGTGGCACACGGACATGGTGCACACGGACATGGTGCACACAGACATGGGGTACACAGAACTGTGGTACACAGACATGGTGCACACAGACATGGTGCACACAGACATGGGGCACAGAGACATGGGGCACACAGACATGGTGCACACAGACATGGGGTACACAGACATGGGACACACAGACATGGTGCACACAGACATGGGGTACACAGACATGGGGCACACAGACATGGTGCACACAGACATGGAGCACACAGACATGGTGCACACAGACATGGGACACACAGACATGGTGCACACAGACATGGGGTACACAGACATGGGACACACAGACATGGTGCACACAGACATGGTGCACACAGACATGGTGCACACGGACATGGGACACACAGACATGGGGCACACGGACATGGTGCACACAGACATGGTGCACACAGACATGGGGCACACGGACATGGGGCACACAGACATGGTGCACACAGACATGGGGCACACAGACATGGGGTACACAGACATGGGGAACACAGACATGGGGCACACAGACATGTGGCACACGGACATGGTGCACACAGACATGGGGCACACAGACATGGTGCACACAGACATGGGGTACACAGACATGGGGCACACAGACATGGAGCACACAGACATGTGGCACACGGATATGGTGCACACGGACATGGAGCACACGGACATGGGACACACAGACATGGTGCACACAGACATGGGGCACACAGACATGGGGCACACAGACATGGGGCACACAGACATGGGGCACACAGACATGTGGCACATGGACATGGTGCACACAGACATGGGGCACACAGACATGGTGCACATAGACATGGTGCACACAGACATGGGGTACACAGACATGGGGCACACAGACATGGAGCACACAGACATGTGGCACACGGACATGGTGCACACGGACATGGAGCACACGGACATGGGGCACACAGACATGGTGCACACAGACATGGGGCACACAGACATGGGGCACACGGACATGGTGCACACAGACATGGTGCACACGGACATGGGGCACACAGACATGTGGCACACGGACATGGTGCACACAGACATGGTGCACACAGACATGGTGCACACAGACATGGGGCACACAGACATGGGGCACACAGACATGGAACACACAGACATGTGGCACACGGACATGGTGCACACGGACATGGGGCACACAGACATGGGGCACACAGACATGGGGCACACAGACATGGGGTACACAGACATGGGGCACACAGACATGGAGCACACAGACATGTGGCACACGGACATGGTGCACACGGACATGGGGCACACGGACATGGAGCACACAGACATGGGGCACACAGACATGGGACACACAGACATGGAGCACACAGACATGTGGCACACGGACATGGGGCACACTGACATGGGGCACACAGACATGGGGTACACAGACATGGGGTACACAGACATGTGGCACACGGACATGGTGCACACGGACATGGGGCACACAGACATGGAGCACACAGACATGTGGCACACGGACATGGTGCACACGGACATGGGGCACACAGACATGGGGCACACAGACATGGGGTACACAGACATGGGGTACACAGACATAGGACACACAGACATGGGGTACACAGACATGGGGCACACAGACATGGAGCACACAGACATGTGGCACACGGACATGGTGCACACGGACATGGGACACACAGACATGGTCCACACAGACATGGTCCACACAGACATGGGGCACACAGACATGGGGCACATGGACATGGTGCACACAGACATGGGACACACAGACATGGGGCACACAGACATGGGGCACACAGACATGGAGCACACAGACATGGTGCACACAGACATGGGGTACACAGACATGGTGCACACACACATGGTGCACACAGACATGGGGCACACAGACATGGTGCACACGGACATGAGGCACACAGACATGGGGCACACAGACATGGGACACACAGACATGAGGAACACAGACATGGGGTACACAGACATGGTGCACACAGACATGGGGCACACAGACATGGTGCACACAGACATGGTGCACACGGACATGGGGCACACAGACATGGTGCACACAGACATGGGGCACACAGACATGGGGTACACAGACATGGGACACACAGACATGGGGCACACAGACATGGGACACACAGACATGGGACACACAGACATGGGGCACACAGACATGGGGCACACAGACAAGTGGCACACGGACATGGTGCACACAGACATGGGGCACACAGACAAGTGGCACACGGACATGGTGCACACAGACATGGAGCACACAGACATGGTGCACATAGACATGGTGCACACAGACATTGGGTACACAGACAAGGGGCACACGGACATGGAGCACACGGACATGGGGCACACAGACATGGGACACACAGACATGAAGCACACAGACATGGGGCACAGACATGGGACACACAGACATGAGGAACACAGACATGGGGTACACAGACATGGTGCACACAGACATGGGGTACACAGACATGCGGCACACAGACATGAAGCACACAGACATCGGGCACACAGACATGGGACACACAGACATGAGGAACACAGACATGGGGTACACAGACATGGTGCACACAGACATGGTGCACACAGACATGGGACACACAGACATGTGGCACACGGACATGGTGCACACGGACATGGTGCACACAGACATGGGGTACACAGAACTGTGGTACACAGACATGGTGCACACAGACATGGTGCACACAGACATGGGGCACAGAGACATGGGGCACACAGACATGGAGCACACAGACATGGTGCACACAGACATGGTGCACACAGACATGGGGTACACAGACATGGGACACACAGACATGGTGCACACAGACATGGGGTACACAGACATGGGGCACACAGACATGGTGCACACAGACATGGAGCACACAGACATGGTGCACACAGACATGGGACACACAGACATGGTGCACACAGACATGGGGTACACAGACATGGGACACACAGACATGGTGCACACAGACATGGTGCACACAGACATGGTGCACACGGACATGGGACACACAGACATGGGGCACACGGACATGGTGCACACAGACATGGTGCACACAGACATGGGGCACACGGACATGGGGCACACGGACATGGGGCACACAGACATGGTGCACACAGACATGGGGCACACAGACATGGGGTACACAGACATGGGGCACACAGACATGGGGCACACAGACATGGGGCACACAGACATGTGGCACACGGACATGGTGCACACAGACATGGGGCACACAGACATGGTGCACACAGACATGGGGTACACAGACATGGGGCACACAGACATGGAGCACACAGACATGTGGCACACGGATATGGTGCACACGGACATGGAGCACACGGACATGGAGCACACGGACATGGGACACACAGACATGGTGCACATAGACATGGTGCACACAGACATGGGGTACACAGACATGGGGCACACAGACATGGTGCACATAGACATGGTGCACACAGACATGGGGTACACAGACATGGGGCACACAGACATGTGGCACACGGACATGGTGCACACGGACATGGAGCACACGGACATGGTGCACACAGACATGGTGCACACAGACATGGGGCACACGGACATGGGGCACACGGACATGGGGCGCACAGACATGGTGCACACAGACATGGGGCACACAGACATGGGGTACACAGACATGGGGCACACAGACATGGGGCACACAGACATGGGGCACACAGACATGTGGCACACGGACATGGTGCACACAGACATGGGGCACACAGACATGGTGCACACAGACATGGGGTACACAGACATGGGGCACACAGACATGGAGCACACAGACATGTGGCACACGGATATGGTGCACACGGACATGGAGCACACGGACATGGAGCACACGGACATGGGACACACAGACATGGTGCACACAGACATGGGGCACACAGACATGGGGCACACAGACATGGGGCACACAGACATGTGGCACATGGACATGGTGCACACAGACATGGGGCACACAGACATGGTGCACATAGACATGGTGCACACAGACATGGGGTACACAGACATGGGGCACACAGACATGTGGCACACGGACATGGTGCACACGGACATGGAGCACACGGACATGGGGCACACAGACATGGTGCACACAGACATGGGGCACACAGACATGGGGCACACGGACATGGTGCACACAGACATGGTGCACACGGACATGGGGCACACAGACATGTGGCACACGGACATGGTGCACACAGACATGGTGCACACAGACATGGTGCACACAGACATGGGGCACACAGACATGGGGCACACAGACATGGAACACACAGACATGTGGCACACGGACATGGTGCACACGGACATGGGGCACACAGACATGGGGCACACAGACATGGGGTACACAGACATGGGGTACACAGACATGGGGCACACAGACATGGAGCACACAGACATGTGGCACACGGACATGGTGCACACGGACATGGGGCACACGGACATGGAGCACACAGACATGGGGCACACAGACATGGGACACACAGACATGGAGCACACAGACATGTGGCACACGGACATGGGGCACACTGACATGGGGCACACAGACATGGGGTACACAGACATGGGGTACACAGACATGTGGCACACGCACATGGTGCACACGGACATGGGGCACACAGACATGGAGCACACAGACATGTGGCACACGGACATGGTGCACACGGACATGGGGCACACAGACATGGGGCACACAGACATGGGGTACACAGACATGGGGTACACAGACATAGGACACACAGACATGGGGTACACAGACATGGGGCACACAGACATGGAGCACACAGACATGTGGCACACGGACATGGTGCACACGGACATGGGACACACAGACATGGTCCACACAGACATGGTCCACACAGACATGGGGCACACAGACATGGGGCACATGGACATGGTGCACACAGACATGGGACACACAGACATGGGGCACACAGACATGGGGCACACAGACATGGTGCACACAGACATGGTGCACACAGACATGGGGTACACAGACATGGTGCACACACACATGGTGCACACAGACATGGGGCACACAGACATGGTGCACACGGACATGAGGCACACAGACATGGGGCACACAGACATGGGACACACAGACATGAGGAACACAGACATGGGGTACACAGACATGGGGTACACAGACATGGTGCACACAGACATGGGGTACACAGACATGGGGCACACAGACATGAAGCACACAGACATGGGGCACAGACATGGGACACACAGACATGAGGAATACAGACATGGGGTACACAGACATGGGGTAAACAGACATGGTGCACACAGACATGGGGTACACAGACATGCGGCACACAGACATGAAGCACACAGACATCGGGCACACAGACATGGGACACACAGACATGAGGAACACAGACTGGGGTACACAGACATGGGGTACACAGACATGGTGCACACAGACATGGTGCACACAGACATGGGACACACAGACATGGGGCACACAGACATGGGGCACACAGACATGGAGCACACAGACATGTGGCACACGGACATGGTGCACACGGACATGGTGCACACAGACATGGGGCACACAGACATGGGGCACACAGACATGGTGCACACAGACATGGGGCACACAGTCATGGTGCACACAGACATGGAGCACACAGACATGGTGCACACAGACATGGGACACACAGACATGGTGCACACAGACATGGGGTACACAGACATGGGACACACAGACATGGTGCACAAAGACATGGTGCACACAGACATGGTGCACACGGACATGGGACACACAGACATGGGGCACACGGACATGGTGCACACAGACATGGTGCACACAGACATGGGGTACACAGACATGGTGCACACAGACATGGTGCACACGGACATGGAGCACACAGACATGGTGCACACAGACATGGGGCACACAGACATGGGGTACACAGACATGGGACACACAGACATGGGGCACACAGACATGGGACACACAGACATGGGACACACAGACATGGGGCACACAGACATGGGGCACAGAGACAAGTGGCACACGGACATGGTGCACACAGACATGGGGCACACAGACAAGTGGCACACGGACATGGTGCACACAGACATGGAGCACACAGACATGGTGCACATAGACATGGTGCACACAGACATTGGGTACACAGACAAGGGGCACACGGACATGGAGCACACGGACATGGGGCACACAGACATGGTGCACACAGACATGGGTCACACAGACATGGGGCACACAGACATGGGGCACACGGGCATGGGGCACACAGACATGGGGCACACAGACATGGGGCACACAGACATTTGGCACACGAACATGGTGCACACAGACATGGTGCACATAGACATGGTGCACACAGACATGGGGTACACAGACATGGGGCACACGGACATGGAGCACACAGACATGTGGCACACGGACATGGTGCACACGGACATGGAGCACACGGACATGGGTCACACAGACTTGGTGCACACAGACATGGGGCACACAGACATAGGGCACACAGACATGGGGTACACAGACATGGGGTACACAGACATGGGGCACACAGACATGGAGCACACAGACATGTGGCACACGGACATGGTGCACACGGACATGGGGCACACGGACATGGAGCACACGGACATGGGGCACACAGACATGGGGCACACAGACATGGGGCACACAGACATGGAGCACACAGACATGTGGCACACGGACATGGTGCACACGGACATGGGACACACAGACATGGTCCACACGGACATGGTCCACACAGACATGGGGCACACAGACATGGGGCACACGGACATGGGGCACACGGACATGGGGCACACAGACATGGGGCACACAGACATGGAGCACACAGACATAGTGCACACAGACATGGGGTACACAGACATGGTGCACACAGACATGGGACACACAGACATGGGGCACACAGACATGGGGCACACAGACATGGGGCACACAGACATTGTGCACACAGACATGTGGCACACGGACATGGTGCACACGGACATGGGACACACAGACATGGTCCACACAGACATGGTCCACACAGACATGGGGCACACAGACATGGGGCACATGGACATGGTGCACACAGACATGGGACACACAGACATGGGGCACACAGACATGGGGCACACAGACATGGGGCACACAGACATGGTGCACACAGACATGGGGTACACAGAGATGGTGCACACGGACATGGTGCACACAGACATGGGGCACACAGACATGGTGCACACGGACATGAGGCACACAGACATGGGGCACACAGACATGGGACACACAGACATGAGGAACACAGACATGGGGTACACAGACATGGGGCACACAGACATGAAGCACACAGACATGGGGCACAGACATGGGACACACAGACATGAGGAACACAGACATGGGGTACTCAGACATGGGGTAAACAGACATGGTGCACACAGACATGGGGTACACAGACATGCGGCACACAGACATGAAGCACACAGACATCGGGCACACAGACATGGGACACACAGACATGAGGAACACAGACATGGGGTACACAGACATGGGGTACACAGACATGGTGCACACAGACATGGTGCACACAGACATGGGACACACAGACATGGGGCACACAGACATGGGGCACACAGACATGGAGCACACAGACATGTGGCACACGGACATGGTGCACACGGACATGGTGCACACAGACATGGGGTACACAGACATGTGGTACACAGACATGGTGCACACAGACATGGGGCACACAGACATGGGGCACACAGACATGGAGCACACAGACATGGTGCACACAGACATGGGGCACACAGACATGGGGCACACAGACATGGTGCACACAGACATGGGGCACACAGTCATGGTGCACACAGACATGGAGCACACAGACATGGGACACACAGACATGGTGCACACAGACATGGGGTACACAGACATGGGACACACAGACATGGTGCACAAAGACATGGTGCACACAGACATGGTGCACACGGACATGGGACACACAGACATGGGGCACACGGACATGGTGCACACAGACATGGTGCACACAGACATGGGGCACACAGACATGGTGCACACAGACATGGTGCACACGGACATGGGGCACACAGACATGGTGCACACAGACATGGGGCACACAGACATGGGGTACACAGACATGGGACACACAGACATGGGACACACAGACATGGGGCACACAGACATGGGGCACACAGACAAGTGGCACACGGACATGGTGCACACAGACATGGGGCACACAGACAAGTGGCACACGGACATGGTGCACACAGACATGGAGCACACAGACATGGTGCACATAGACATGGTGCACACAGACATTGGGTACACAGACAAGGGGCACACGGACATGGAGCACACGGACATGGGGCACACAGACATGGGACACACAGACATGAAGCACACAGACATGGGGCACAGACATGGGACACACAGACATGAGGAACACAGACATGGGGTACACAGACATGGTGCACACAGACATGGGGTACACAGACATGCGGCACACAGACATGAAGCACACAGACATCGGGCACACAGACATGGGACACACAGACATGAGGAACACAGACATGGGGTACACAGACATGGTGCACACAGACATGGTGCACACAGACATGGGACACACAGACATGTGGCACACGGACATGGTGCACACGGACATGGTGCACACAGACATGGGGTACACAGAACTGTGGTACACAGACATGGTGCACACAGACATGGTGCACACAGACATGGGGCACAGAGACATGGGGCACACAGACATGGAGCACACAGACATGGTGCACACAGACATGGTGCACACAGACATGGGGTACACAGACATGGGACACACAGACATGGTGCACACAGACATGGGGTACACAGACATGGGGCACACAGACATGGGGCACACTGACATGGAGCACACTGACATGGAGCACACAGACATGGTGCACACAGACATGGGACACACAGACATGGTGCACACAGACATGGGGTACACAGACATGGGACACACAGACATGGTGCACACAGACATGGTGCACACAGACATGGTGCACACGGACATGGGACACACAGACATGGGGCACACGGACATGAAGCACACAGACATGGTGCACACAGACATGGGGCACACGGACATGGGGCACACGGACATGGGGCACACAGACATGGTGCACACAGACATGGGGCACACAGACATGGGGTACACAGACATGGGGCACACAGACATGGGGCACACAGACATGGGGCACACAGACATGTGGCACACGGACATGGTGCACACAGACATGGGGCACACAGACATGGTGCACACAGACATGGGGTACACAGACATGGGGCACACAGACATGGAGCACACAGACATGTGGCACACGGACATGGTGCACACGGACATGGGGCACACGGACATGGAGCACACAGACATGGGGCACACAGACATGGGACACACAGACATGGAGCACACAGACATGTGGCACACGGACATGGGGCACACTGACATGGCGCACACAGACATGGGGTACACAGACATGGGGTACACAGACATGTGGCACACGGACATGGTGCACACGGACATGGGGCACACAGACATGGAGCACACAGACATGTGGCACACGGACATGGTGCACACGGACATGGGGCACACAGACATGGGGCACACAGACATGGGGTACACAGACATGGGGTACACAGACATAGGACACACAGACATGGGGTACACAGACATGGGGCACACAGACATGGAGCACACAGACATGTGGCACACGGACATGGTGCACACGGACATGGGACACACAGACATGGTCCACACAGACATGGTCCACACAGACATGGTGCACACAGACATGGGACACACAGACATGGTGCACACAGACATGGGGCACACAGACATGGGGCACACAGACATGGAGCACACAGACATGGTGCACACAGACATGGGGCACACAGACATGGGGCACACAGACATGGTGCACACAGACATGGGGCACACAGTCATGGTGCACACAGACATGGAGCACACAGACATGGTGCACACAGACATGGGACACACAGACATGGTGCACACAGACATGGGGTACACAGACATGGGACACACAGACATGGTGCACAAAGACATGGTGCACACAGACATGGTGCACACGGACATGGGACACACAGACATGGGGCACACGGACATGGTGCACACAGACATGGTGCACACAGACATGGGGCACACAGACATGGTGCACACAGACATGGTGCACACGGACATGGGGCACACAGACATGGTGCACACAGACATGGGGCACACAGACATGGGGTACACAGACATGGGACACACAGACATGGCGCACACAGACATGGGACACACAGACATGGGACACACAGACATGGGGCACACAGACATGGGGCACACAGACAAGTGGCACACGGACATGGTGCACACAGACATGGGGCACACAGACAAGTGGCACACGGACATGGTGCACACAGACATGGAGCACACAGACATTGTGCACATAGACATGGTGCACACAGACATTGGGTACACAGACAAGGGGCACACGGACATGGAGCACACGGACATGGGGCACACAGACATGGTGCACACAGACATGGGTCACACAGACATGGGGCACACAGACATGGGGCACACGGGCATGGGGCACACAGACATGGGGCACACAGACATGGGGCACACAGACATTTGGCACACGAACATGGTGCACACAGACATGGGGCACACAGACATGTGGCACACGAACATGGTGCACACAGACATGGGGCACACAGACATGGTGCACATAGACATGGTGCACACAGACATGGGGTACACAGACATGGGGCACACGGACATGGAGCACACAGACATGTGGCACACGGACATGGTGCACACGGACATGGAGCACACGGACATGGGTCACACGGACATGGTGCACACGGACATGGGGCACACGGACATGGAGCACACGGACATGGGGCACACAGACATGGGGCACACAGACATGGGGCACACAGACATGGAGCACACAGACATGTGGCACACGGACATGGTGCACACGGACATGGGACACACAGACATGGTCCACACGGACATGGTCCACACAGACATGGGGCACACAGACATGGGGCACACGGACATGGGGCACACGGACATGGGGCACACAGACATGGGGCACACAGACATGGAGCACACAGACATAGTGCACACAGACATGGGGTACACAGACATGGTGCACACAGACATGGGACACACAGAGATGGGGCACACAGACATGGGGTACACAGACATGGGACACACAGACATGGTGCACACACACATGGGGAACACAGACATGGGGTACACAGACATGGTGCACACAGACATGTGGCACACAGACATGGTGCACACAGACATGGGGCACACAGACATTTGGCACACGAACATGGTGCACACAGACATGGGGCACACAGACATGTGGCACACGAACATGGTGCACACAGACATGGGGCACACAGACATGGTGCACATAGACATGGTGCACACAGACATGGGGCACACAGACATAGGGCACACAGACATGGGGTACACAGACATGGGGTACACAGACATGGGGCACACAGACATGGAGCACACAGACATGTGGCACACGGACATGGTGCACACGGACATGGGGCACACGGACATGGAGCACACGGACATGGGGCACACAGACATGGGGCACACAGACATGGGGCACACAGACATGGAGCACACAGACATGTGGCACACGGACATGGTGCACACGGACATGGGACACACAGACATGGTCCACACGGACATGGTCCACACAGACATGGGGCACACAGACATGGGGCACACGGACATGGGGCACACGGACATGGGGCACACAGACATGGGGCACACAGACATGGAGCACACAGACATAGTGCACACAGACATGGGGTACACAGACATGGTGCACACAGACATGGGACACACAGACATGGGGCACACAGACATGGGGCACACAGACATGGGGCACACAGACATTGTGCACACAGACATGGGGTACACAGACATGGTGCACACAGACATGGGGCACACAGACATTGTGCACACAGACATGGGACACACAGACATGGGTCACACAGACATGGTGCACACAGACATGGGGTACACAGACATGGGACACACAGACATGGTGCACACACACATGGGGCACACAGACATGGGGTACACAGACATGGTGCACACAGACATGTGGCACACAGACATGGTGCACACAGACATGGGACACACAGGCATGGGTCACACAGACATGGTGCACACAGACATGGGGCACACAGACATGGTGCACACAGACATGATGCACACACACATGGGGCACACAGACATGGTGCACACAGACATGGGGCACACAGACATGGTGCACACAGACATGGGGCACACAGACATGGTGCACACAGACATGGGACACACAGACATGGGGCACACAGACATGGGGCACACAGACGTGGGACACACAGATGTGGGACACACAGACATGGGGAACACAGATATGGGACACACAGACATGGTGCACACAGACGTGGGGCACACAGACATGGGGCACACAGACATGAAGCACACAGACATGGGGCACACAGACATGGGGCACACAGACATGGGACACACAGACATGGTGCACACAGACATGGGACACACAGACATGGGGCACACAGACATGGAGCACACAGACATGGGGCACACGGACATGGTGCACACAGACATGGGACACACAGACATGGGGCACACAGACATGGGGCACACAGACGTGCGACACACAGACGTGGGACACACAGACGTGGGACACACAGACATGGGGCACACAGATATGGGACACACAGACATGGAGCACACAGACATGGGGCACACAGACATGGGGCACACAGACATGAAGCACACAGACATGGGGCACACAGACATGGGGCACACAGACATGGGACACACAGACATGGTGCACACAGACATGGGACACACAGACATGGAGCACACGGACATGGGGCACACGGACATGGTGCACACAGACATGGGATACACAGACATGGGGCACACAGACATGGCGCACACAGACATGGGGCACACAGACATGGGGCACACAGACATGGTGCACACAGACATGAAGCACACAGACATGGGGCACACAGACATGGGGCTCACAGACATGGGACACACAGACGTGGGACACACAGACATGGGGCACACAGATATGGGACACACAGACATGGAGCACACAGACATGGGGCACACAGACATGGGGCACACGGACATGGTGCACACAGACATGGGACACACAGACATGGGGCACACAGACATGGGGCACACAGACGTGGGACACACAGACGTGGGACACACAGACATGGGGCACACAGATATGGGACACACAGACATGGAGCACACAGACATGGGGCACACAGACATGGGGCACACAGACATGAAGCACACAGACATGGGGCACACAGACATGGGGCACACAGACATGGGACACACAGACATGGTGCACACAGACATGGGACACACAGACATGGAGCACACAGACATGGGGGACACGGACATGGTGCACACAGACATGGGATACACAGACATGGGGCACACAGACATGGCGCACACAGACATGGGGCACACAGACATGGGGCACACAGACATGGTGCACACAGACATGAAGCACACAGACATGGGGCACACAGACATGGGGCGTACAGACATGGGGCGTACAGACATGGGACACACAGACATGGTGCACACAGACATGGGAAACACAGACATGGGGCACACAGACATGGAGCACACAGACATGGGGCACACGGACATGGTGCACACAGACATGGGGCACACAGACATGGGGCACACAGACATGGGGCACACGGACATGGGGCACACAGACATGGGACACACAGACATGGTGCACACACACATGGGACACACAGACATGGGGCACACAGACATGGAGCACACAGACATGGGGCACACGGACATGGTGCACACAGACATGGGACACACAGACATGGTGCACACAGACATGGGGCACACGGACATGGTGCACACAGACATGGGGCACACAGACATGGGGCACACAGACATGGGGCACACGGACATGGTGCACACGGACATGGGGCACACAGACATGAGGAACACAGACATGGGGCACACAGACATGGGGTACACAGACATCGGACACACAGATATGGTGCACACAGACATTGGGCACACAGACATGGGGCACACAGACATGGGGCACACAGACATGAGGAACACAGACATTGAGCACACGGACATGGGGCACACAGACATGGTGCACACAGACATGGGGCACACAGACATGGAGCACACAGACATGGGGCACACAGACATGGGACACACAGACATGGTGCACACAGACATGGGGCACACAGACATGGGGCACACAGACATGGGGTACACAGACATGGGGCACACGGACAGGGGGAACACAGACATGGTGCACACAGACATGGGGCACACAGACATGGAGCACACAGACATGGGGCACACGGACATGGGGCACACAGATATGGGACACACAGACATGGGACATACAGACATGGGACACACAGACATGGGGTACACAGACATGAAGCAGACAGACATGGGGTACACATACATGGGGCACACAGACATGGAGCACACAGACATGGGGCACACAGACATGGGGCACACAGACATGGGGTACACAGACATGAAGCACACAGACATGGGACACACAGACATGGGACACACAGACATGGAGCACACAGACATGGGGCACACAGACATGGAGCACAAAGACATGGGACACACAGACATGGAGCACACAGACATGGGGCACACAGACATGAGGCACACAGACATGGGGTACACAGACATGGAGCACACAGACATGGTGTACACGGACATGAAGCACACAGACATGGGGCACACAGACATGGGGCACACAGACATGGTGCACACAGACATGGGACACACAGACATGGAGCACACAGACATGGGGCACACGGACATGGGGCACACAGATATGGGACACACAGACATGGGACACACAGACATGGGACACACAGACATGGGGTACACAGACATGAAGCAGACAGACATGGGGTACACAGACATGGGGCACACAGACATGGAGCACACAGACATGGGGCACACAGACATGGGGCACACAGACATGGGGTACACAGACATGAAGCACACAGACATGGGACACACAGACATGGGGTACACGGACATGAAGCACACAGACATGGGGCACACAGACATGGGGGACACAGACATGGGACACACAGACATGGAGCACACAGACATGGGGCACACAGACATGAAGCACACAGACATGGGGCACACAGACATGGGGCACACGGACATGGTGCACACGGACATGGGGCACACAGACATGGGGCACACAGACATGGGACACACAGACATGGGACACACAGACATGGGACACACAGACATGGAGCACACAGACATGGGGTACACGGACATGAAGCACACAGACATGGGGCACACAGACATGGGGCACATAGACATGGGACACACAGACATGGAGCACACAGACATGGGGCACACAGACATGAAGCACACAGACTTGGGCACACAGACATGGGACACACAGACATGGTGCACACGGACATGGGGCACACGGACATGGTGCACACAGACATGGGGCACACAGACATGGGGCACACAGTCGTGGGACACACAGACATGGGGCACACGGACATGGTGCACACGGATATGGGGCACACAGACATGGTGCACACGGACATGTGGCACACAGACATGGGGCACACAGACATGGGACAGACAGACATGAGGAACACAGACATGGGGTACACAGACATGGGGTACACAGACATGGTGCACACAGACATGGGGTACACAGACATGGGGTATACAGACATGGTGCACACAGACATGGGGTACACAGACATGGGGCACACAGACATGAAGCACACAGACATGGGGCACAGACATGGGACACACAGACATGAGGAACACAGACATGGGGTACACAGACATGGTGCACACAGACATGGGGTACACAGACATGCGGCACACAGACATGAGGAACACAGACATGGGGTACAAAGACATGGTGCACACAGACATGGTGCACACAGACATGGGACACACAGACATGGGACACACAGACATGGGGCACACAGACATGGGGCACACAGACATGTGGCACACGGACATGGTGCACACGGACATGGTGCACACAGACATGGGGTACACAGAACTGTGGTACACAGACATGGTGCACACAGACATGGTGCACACAGACATGGGGCACAGAGACATGGGGCACACAGACATGGAGCACACAGACATGGTGCACACAGACATGGTGCACACAGACATGGGACACACAGACATGGGACACACAGACATGGGGCACACAGACATGGGGCACACAGACATGTGGCACACAGACATGGTGCACACAGACATGGTGCACACAGACATGGGGCACAGAGACATGAGGAACACAGACATGGGGTACAAAGACATGGTGCACACAGACATGGTGCACACAGACATGGGACACACAGACATGGGACACACAGACATGGGGCACACAGACATGGGGCACACAGACATGTGGCACACGGACATGGTGCACACGGACATGGTGCACACAGACATGGGGTACACAGAACTGTGGTACACAGACATGGTGCACACAGACATGGTGCACACAGACATGGGGCACAGAGACATGGGGCACACAGACATGGAGCACACAGACATGGTGCACACAGACATGGGGTACACAGACATGGGGCACACAGACATGGTGCACACAGACATGGAGCACACAGACATGGGACACACAGACATGGTGCACACAGACATGGGGTACACAGACATGGGACACACAGACATGGTGCACACAGACATGGTGCAAACGGACATGGTGCACACGGACATGGGACACACGGACATGGGGCACACGGACATGGTGCACACAGACATGGTGCACACAGACATGGGGCACACAGACATGGTGCACACAGACATGGTGCACACGGACATGGGGCACACAGACATGGTGCACTCAGACATGGTGCACACAGACATGGGGTACACAGACATGGGGCACACAGACATGGTGCACACAGACATGGAGCACACAGACATGGTGCACACAGACATGGGACACACAGACATGGTGCACACAGACATGGGGTACACAGACATGGGACACACAGACATGGTGCACACAGACATGGTGCAAACAGACATGGTGCACACGGACATGGGACACACGGACATGGGGCACACGGACATGGTGCACACAGACATGGTGCACACAGACATGGGGCACACAGACATGGTGCACACAGACATGGGGTACACAGACATGGGGCACACAGACATGGTGCACACAGACATGGAGCACACAGACATGGTGCACACAGACATGGGACACACAGACATGGTGCACACAGACATGGGGTACACAGACATGGGACACACAGACATGGTGCACACAGACATGGTGCAAACAGACATGGTGCACACGGACATGGGACACACGGACATGGGGCACACGGACATGGTGCACACAGACATGGTGCACACAGACATGGGGCACACAGACATGGTGCACACAGACATGGTGCACACGGACATGGGGCACACAGACATGGTGCACACAGACATGGGGCACACAGACATGGTGCACACAGACATGGGAAACACAGACATGGGGTACACAGACATGGGACACACAGACATGGGGCACACAGACATGGGGCACACAGACATGTGGCACACGGACATGGTGCACACAGACATGGGGCACACAGACATGGTGCACACAGACATGGGGTACACAGACATGGGGCACACAGACATGGAGCACACAGACATGTGGCACACGGATATGGTGCACACGGACGTGGAGCACACGGACATGGGACACACAGACATGGTGCACACAGACATGGGGCACACAGACATGGGGCACACAGACATGGGGCACACGGGCATGGGGCACACAGACATGGGGCACACAGACATGGGGCACACAGACATGTGGCACATGGACATGGTGCGCACAGACATGGGGCACACAGACATGGTGCACATAGACATGGTGCACACAGACATGGGGTACACAGACATGGGGCACACAGACATTGAGCACACAGACATGTGGCACACAGACATGGTGCACACGGACATGGTGCACACGGACATGGAGCACACGGACATGGGGCACACAGACATGGTGCACACAGACATGGGGCACACGGACATGGGGCACACAGACATGGTGCACACAGACATGGTGCACACAGACATGGGGTACACAGACATGGGGCACACAGACATGGTGCACACAGACATGGAGCACACAGACATGGTGCACACAGACATGGGACACACAGACATGGTGCACACAGACATGGGGTACACAGACATGGGACACACAGACATGGTGCACACAGACATGGTGCAAACAGACATGGTGCACACGGACATGGGACACACGGACATGGGGCACACGGACATGGTGCACACAGACATGGTGCACACAGACATGGGGCACACAGACATGGTGCACACAGACATGGGGTACACAGACATGGGGCACACAGACATGGTGCACACAGACATGGAGCACACAGACATGGTGCACACAGACATGGGACACACAGACATGGTGCACACAGACATGGGGTACACAGACATGGGGCACACAGACATGGAGCACACAGACATGGGACACACGGACATGGGGCACACGGACATGGTGCACACAGACATGGTGCACACAGACATGGGGCACACAGACATGGTGCACACAGACATGGTGCACACGGACATGGGGCACACAGACATGGTGCACACAGACATGGTGCACACAGACATGGGGTACACAGACATGGGGCACACAGACATGGTGCACACAGACATGGAGCACACAGACATGGTGCACACAGACATGGGACACACAGACATGGTGCACACAGACATGGGGTACACAGACATGGGACACACAGACATGGTGCACACAGACATGGTGCAAACAGACATGGTGCACACAGACATGGGACACACAGACATGGTGCACACAGACATGGGGTACACAGACATGGGACACACAGACATGGTGCACACAGACATGGTGCAAACAGACATGGTGCACACGGACATGGGACACACGGACATGGGGCACACGGACATGGTGCACACAGACATGGTGCACACAGACATGGTGCACACAGACATGGTGCACACAGACATGGGGTACACAGACATGGGGCACACAGACATGGTGCACACAGACATGGAGCACACAGACATGGTGCACACAGACATGGGACACACAGACATGGTGCACACAGACATGGGGTACACAGACATGGGACACACAGACATGGTGCACACAGACATGGTGCAAACAGCCATGGTGCACACGGACATGGGACACACGGACATGGGGCACACGGACATGGTGCACACAGACATGGTGCACACAGACATGGGGCACACAGACATGGTGCACACAGACATGGTGCACACGGACATGGGGCACACAGACATGGTGCACACAGACATGGGGCACACAGACAGGTGCACACAGACATGGGAAACACAGACATGGGGTACACAGACATGGTGCACACAGACATGGGGCACACAGACATGGGGCACACAGACATGTGGCACACGGACATGGTGCACACAGACATGGGGCACACAGACATGGTGCACACAGACATGGGGTACACAGACATGGGGCACACAGACATGGAGCACACAGACATGTGGCACACGGATATGGTGCACACGGACGTGGAGCACACGGACATGGGACACACAGACATGGTGCACACAGACATGGGGCACACAGACATGGGGCACACGGGCATGGGGCACACAGACATGGGGCACACAGACATGGGGCACACAGACATGTGGCACATGGACATGGTGCGCACAGACATGGGGCACACAGACATGGTGCACATAGACATGGTGCACACAGACATGGGGTACACAGACATGGGGCACACAGACATGGAGCACACAGACATGTGGCACACAGACATGGTGCACACGGACATGGTGCACACGGACATGGAGCACACGGACATGGGGCACACAGACATGGTGCACACAGACATGGGGCACACGGACATGGTGCACACAGACATGGTGCACACGGACATGGGGCACACAGACATGTGGCACACGGACATGGTGCACACAGACATGGTGCACACAGACATGGGGCACACAGACATGGTGCACACAGACATGGGGCACACAGACATGGGGCACACAGACATGGAGCACACACACATGTGGCACACGGACATGGTGCACACGGACATGGGGCACACAGACATGGGGCACACAGACATGGTGTACACAGACATGGGGTACACAGACATGGGGCACACAGACATGGAGCACACAGACATGTGGCACACGGACATGGTGCACACAGACATGGGGCACATGGACATGGAGCACACAGACATGGGGCACAGAGACATGGGACACACAGACATGGAGCACACAGACATGTGGCACACGGACATGGGGCACACAGACATGGGGTACACAGACATGGGGTACACAGACATGTGGCACACGGACATGGTGCACACGGACATGGGGCACACAGACATGGGGCACACAGACATGGAGCACACAGACATGTGGCACACGGACATGGTGCACACGGACATGGGGCACACAGACATGGGGCACACAGACATGGGGTACACAGACATGGGGTACACAGACATGGGACACACAGACATGGGGTACACAGACATGGGGCACACAGACATGGAGCACACAGACATGTGGCACACGGACATGGTGCACACGGACATGGGACACACAGACATGGTCCACACAGACATGGTCCACACAGACATGGGGCACACAGACATGGGGCACATAGACATGGTGCACACAGACATGGGACACACAGACATGGGGCACACAGACATGGGGCACACAGACATGGGGCACACAGACATGGTGCACACAGACATGGGGTACACAGAGATGGTGCACACACACATGGTGCACACAGACATGGGGCACACAGACATGGTGCACACGGACATGAGGCACACAGACATGGGGCACACAGACATGGGACACACAGACATGAGGAACACAGACATGGGGTACACAGACATGGGGTACACAGACATGGGGTACACAGACATGGTGCACACAGACATGGGGTACACAGACATGGGGCACACAGACATGAAGCACACAGACATGGGGCACAGACATGGGACACACAGACATGAGGAACACAGACATGGGGTACACAGACATGGGGTAAACAGACATGGTGCACACAGACATGGGGTACACAGACATGCGGCACACAGACATGAAGCACACAGACATCGGGCACACAGACATGGGACACACAGACATGAGGAACACAGACATGGGGTACACAGACATGGTGCACACAGACATGGTGCACACAGACATGGGACACACAGACATGGGGCACACAGACATGGGGCACACAGACATGGAGCACACAGACATGTGGCACACGGACATGGTGCACACGGACATGGTGCACACAGACATGGGGTACACAGACATGGGGTACACAGACATGGTGCACACAGACATGGGGCACAGAGACATGGGGCACACAGACATGGAGCACACAGACATGGTGCACACAGACATGGTGCACACAGACATGGGGTACACAGACATGGGACACACAGACATGGTGCACACAGACATGGGGTACACAGACATGGGGCACACAGACATGGTGCACACAGACATGGAGCACACAGACATGGTGCACACAGACATGGGACACACAGACATGGTGCACACAGACATGGGGTACACAGACATGGGAAACACAGACATGGTGCAAAAAGACATGGTGCACACAGACATGGTGCACACGGACATGGGACACACAGACATGGGGCACACGGACATGGTGCACACAGACATGGTGCACACAGACATGGGGCACACAGACATGGTGCACACAGACATGGTGCACACGGACATGGGGCACACAGACATGGTGCACACAGACATGGGGCACACAGACATGGGGTACACAGACATGGGACACACAGACATGTGGCACACAGACATGGGGCACACAGACATGGGGCACACAGACAAGTGGCACACGGACATGGTGCACACAGACATGGAGCACACAGACATGGTGCACATAGACATGGCGCACACAGACATTGGGTACACACACATGGTGCACACAGACATGGAGCACACAGACATGGTGCACATAGACATGGCGCACACAGACATTGGGTACACAGACATGGGGCACACAGACATGGAGCACACAGACATGTGGCACACGGACATGGTGCACACGGATATGGAGCACACGGACATGGGGCACACAGACATGGGGCACACAGACATGGGGCACACGGGCATGGGGCACACAGACATGGAGCACACAGACATGGTGCACATAGACATGGCGCACACAGACATTGGGTACACAGACATGGGGCACACAGACATGGAGCACACAGACATGTGGCACACGGACATGGTGCACACGGATATGGAGCACACGGACATGGGGCACACAGACATGGGGCACACAGACATGGGGCACACGGGCATGGGGCACACAGACATGGGGCACACAGACATGGGGCACACAGACATGGGGCACACAGACATGAAGCACACAGACATGGGACACACAGACATGGAGCACACAGACATGGGGTACACGGACATGAAGCACACAGACATGGGGCACACAGACATGGGGCACACAGACATGGGACACACAGACATGGAGCACACAGACATGGGGCACACAGACATGAAGCACACAGACATGGGGCACACAGACATGGGACACACAGACATGGTGCACACAGACATGGTGCACACACACATGGGACACACGGACATGGGGCACACGGACATGGAGCACACAGACATGTGGCACACGGACATGGTGCACACGGACATGGGGCACACGGACATGGAGCACACGGACATGGGGCACACAGACATGGGGCACACAGACATGGGGCACACAGACATGGAGCACACAGACATGTGGCACACGGACATGGTGCACACGGACATGGGACACACAGACATGGTCCACACAGACATGGTCCACACAGACATGGGGCACACGGACATGGTGCACACAGACATGGGGCACACAGACATGGGACACACAGACATGGGGCACACAGACATGGGGCACACAGACATGGGGCACACAGACATAGTGCACACAGACATGGGGTACACAGACATGGGGCACACAGACTTTGGGCACACAGACATGGGGCACACAGACATAGTGCACACAGACATGGGGCACACAGACATGGGGCACACAGACATGGGGCACATGGACATGGTGCACACAGACATGGGGTACACAGACATGGGACACACAGACATGGTGCACACACACATGGGGCACACAGACATGGTGCACACAGACATGGGACACACAGACATGAGGCACACAGACATGGGGCACACAGACATGGGGCACACAGACATAGTGCACACAGACATGGGGTACACAGATGTGGGGCACACGGACATGGGGCACACAGACATGGTGCACACAGACATGGTGCACACAGACATGGGGCACACAGACGTGGGACACACAGACATGGGGCACACAGACATGGAGCACACAGACATGGGGCACACAGACATGGGACACACAGACATGGGACACACAGACATGGGGTACACAGACATGAAGCACACAGACATGGGGTACACAGACATGGGGCACACAGACATGGGGTACACAGACATGAAGCACACAGACATGGGACACACAGACATGGGACACACAGACATGGCTCACACAGACATGGGGCACACAGACATGGAGCACACAGACATGGGACACACAGACATGGAGCACACCGACATGGGGCACACAGACATGAGGCACACAGACATGGGGTACACAGACATGGAGCACACAGACATGGCGGCACACGGACATGGTGCACACGGACATGGGGCACACGGACATGGGGCACACAGACATGGGGCACACAGACATGGGACACACAGACATGGGACACACAGACATGGAGCACACAGACATGGGGTACACGGACATGAAGCACACAGACATGGGGCACACAGACATGGGGCACACAGACATGGGACACACAGACATGGAGCACACAGACATGGGGCACACAGACATGAAGCACACAGACATGGGGCACACAGACATGGGACACACAGACATGGTGCACACGGACATGGGGCACACGGACATGATGCACACAGACATGGGGCACACAGACATCGGGCACACAGACATGGGACACACAGACATGAGGAACACAGACATGGGGTACACAGACATGGTGCACACAGACATGGTGCACACAGACATGGGACACACAGACATGGGGCACACAGACATGGGGCACACAGACATGGAGCACACAGACATGTGGCACACGGACATGGTGCACACGGACATGGTGCACACAGACATGGGGTACACAGACATGGGGTACACAGACATGGTGCACACAGACATGGGGCACAGAGACATGGGGCACACAGACATGGAGCACACAGACATGGTGCACACAGACATGGTGCACACAGACATGGGGTACACAGACATGGGACACACAGACATGGTGCACACAGACATGGGGTACACAGACATGGGGCACACAGACATGGTGCACACAGACATGGAGCACACAGACATGGTGCACACAGACATGGGACACACAGACATGGTGCACACAGACATGGGGTACACAGACATGGGAAACACAGACATGGTGCAAAAAGACATGGTGCACACAGACATGGTGCACACGGACATGGGACACACAGACATGGGGCACACGGACATGGTGCACACAGACATGGTGCACACAGACATGGGGCACACAGACATGGTGCACACAGACATGGTGCACACGGACATGGGGCACACAGACATGGTGCACACAGACATGGGGCACACAGACATGGGGTACATAGACATGGGACACACAGACATGTGGCACACAGACATGGGGCACACAGACATGGGGCACACAGACATGGGGCACACAGACAAGTGGCACACGGACATGGTGCACACAGACATGGAGCACACAGACATGGTGCACATAGACATGGCGCACACAGACATTGGGTACACAGACATGGTGCACACAGACATGGAGCACACAGACATGGTGCACATAGACATGGCGCACACAGACATTGGGTACACAGACATGGGGCACACAGACATGGAGCACACAGACATGTGGCACACGGACATGGTGCACACGGATATGGAGCACACGGACATGGGGCACACAGACATGGGGCACACAGACATGGGGCACACGGGCATGGGGCACACAGACATGGAGCACACAGACATGGTGCACATAGACATGGCGCACACAGACATTGGGTACACAGACATGGGGCACACAGACATGGAGCACACAGACATGTGGCACACGGACATGGTGCACACGGATATGGAGCACACGGACATGGGGCACACAGACATGGGGCACACAGACATGGGGCACACGGGCATGGGGCACACAGACATGGGGCACACAGACATGGGGCACACAGACATGGGGCACACAGACATGAAGCACACAGACATGGGACACACAGACATGGAGCACACAGACATGGGGTACACGGACATGAAGCACACAGACATGGGGCACACAGACATGGGGCACACAGACATGGGACACACAGACATGGAGCACACAGACATGGGGCACACAGACATGAAGCACACAGACATGGGGCACACAGACATGGGACACACAGACATGGTGCACACAGACATGGTGCACACACACATGGGACACACGGACATGGGGCACACGGACATGGAGCACACAGACATGTGGCACACGGACATGGTGCACACGGACATGGGGCACACGGACATGGAGCACACGGACATGGGGCACACAGACATGGGGCACACAGACATGGGGCACACAGACATGGAGCACACAGACATGTGGCACACGGACATGGTGCACACGGACATGGGACACACAGACATGGTCCACACAGACATGGTCCACACAGACATGGGGCACACGGACATGGTGCACACAGACATGGGGCACACAGACATGGGACACACAGACATGGGGCACACAGACATGGGGCACACAGACATGGGGCACACAGACATAGTGCACACAGACATGGGGTACACAGACATGGGGCACACAGACTTTGGGCACACAGACATGGGGCACACAGACATAGTGCACACAGACATGGGGCACACAGACATGGGGCACACAGACATGGGGCACATGGACATGGTGCACACAGACATGGGGTACACAGACATGGGACACACAGACATGGTGCACACACACATGGGGCACACAGACATGGTGCACACAGACATGGGACACACAGACATGAGGCACACAGACATGGGGCACACAGACATGGGGCACACAGACATAGTGCACACAGACATGGGGTACACAGATGTGGGGCACACGGACATGGGGCACACAGACATGGTGCACACAGACATGGTGCACACAGACATGGGGCACACAGACGTGGGACACACAGACATGGGGCACACAGACATGGAGCACACAGACATGGGGCACACAGACATGGGACACACAGACATGGGACACACAGACATGGGGTACACAGACATGAAGCACACAGACATGGGGTACACAGACATGGGGCACACAGACATGGGGTACACAGACATGAAGCACACAGACATGGGACACACAGACATGGGACACACAGACATGGCTCACACAGACATGGGGCACACAGACATGGAGCACACAGACATGGGACACACAGACATGGAGCACACCGACATGGGGCACACAGACATGAGGCACACAGACATTGGGTACACAGACATGGAGCACACAGACATGGGGCACACGGACATGGTGCACACGGACATGGGGCACACGGACATGGGGCACACAGACATGGGGCACACAGACATGGGACACACAGACATGGGACACACAGACATGGAGCACACAGACATGGGGTACACGGACATGAAGCACACAGACATGGGGCACACAGACATGGGGCACACAGACATGGGACACACAGACATGGAGCACACAGACATGGGGCACACAGACATGAAGCACACAGACATGGGGCACACAGACATGGGACACACAGACATGGTGCACACGGACATGGGGCACACGGACATGATGCACACAGACATGGGGCACACCGACATGGGGCACACAGTCGTGGGACACACAGACATGGGGCACACGGAATGGTGCACACGGACATGGGGCACACGGACATGGAGCACACGGACATGGGGCACACAGACATGGGGCACACAGACATGGGGCACGCCGACATGGAGCACACAGACATGTGGCACACGGACATGGTGCACACGGACATGGGACACACAGACATGGTCCACACAGACATGGTCCACACAGACATGGTGCACACAGACATGGGGCACACGGACATGGTGCACACAGACATGGGACACACAGACATGGGGCACACAGACATGGGGTACACAGACATGGTGCACACAGACATGGGGCACACAGACATGGTGCACACAGACATGGGACACACAGACATGGGTCACACAGACATGGTGCACACAGACATGGGGCACACAGACATGGGACACACAGACATGGTGCACACACACATGGGACACACAGACATGGGTCACACAGACATGGTGCACACAGACATGGGGCACACAGACATGGGACACACAGACATGGTGCACACACACATGGGGCACACAGACATGGTGCACACAGACATGGGGCACACAGACATGGTGCACACAGACATGGGGCACACAGATATGGGGTACACAGACATGGTGCACACAGACATGGGGCACACAGACATGGTGCACATAGACATGGGACACACAGACATGGTGCACACAGACATGGGGCACACAGACATGGGGCACATGGACATGGTGCACACAGACATGGGACACACAGACATGGGGCACACAGACATGGGGCACACAGACATGGGGCACACAGACATGGTACACACAGACATGGAGCACACAGACATGGGACACACAGACATGGGACACACAGACATGGTGCACACAGACATGGGGTACACAGACATGGGACACACAGACATGGTGCACACAGACATGGTGCACACGGACATGGGACACACAGACATGGGGCACACGGACATGGAGCACACAGAAATGGTGCACACAGACATGGGGTACACAGACATGGGGTACACAGACATGGTGCACACAGACATGGTGCACACGGACATGGGGCACACAGACATGGTGCACACAGACATGGGGCACACAGGCATGGGGTACACAGACATGGTGCACACAGACATGGTGCACACGGACATGGGGCACACAGACATGGTGCACACAGACATGGGGCACACAGACATGGGGCACACAGACATGGGGTACACAGACATGGGACACACAGACATGGGGCACACAGACATGGGGCACACAGACATGGGGCACACAGACATGTGGCACACGGACATGGTGCACACAGACATGGGGCACACAGACATGGGGTACACAGACATGGGGCACACAGACATGGAGCACACAGACATGTGGCACACGGACATGGTGCACACGGACATGGAGCACACGGACATGGGGCACAAAGACATGGTGCACACAGACATGGGGTACACAGACATGGGGCACACAGACATGGGGCACACGGGCATGGGGCACACAGACATGGGGCACACAGACATGGGGCACACAGACATGTGGCACACGGACATGGTGCACACAGACATGGTGCACACAGACATGGTGCACACAGACATGGTGCACACAGACATGGGGCACACAGACATGGTGCACACAGACATGGGGTACACAGACATGGGGCACACAGACATGGAGCACACAGACATGGTGCACATAGACATGGGGTACACAGACATGGAGCACACAGACATGGAGCACACAGACATGGAGCACACAGACATGGTGCACATAGACATGGGGCACACAGACATGGTGCACACAGACATGGTGCACATAGACATGGTGCACATAGACATGGTGCACACAGACATGGTGCACATAGACATGGTGCACACAGACATGGTGCACATAGACATGGTGCACACAGACATGGGGCACACAGACATGGTGCACACAGACATGGTGCACATAGACATGGTGCACACAGACATGGGGTACACAGACATGTGGCACACGGACATGGTGCACACGGACATGGAGCACACGGACATGGGGCACACAGACATGGTGCACACAGACATGGGGCACACAGACATGGGGCACACGGACATGGTGCACACAGACATGGTGCACACGGACATGGGGCACACAGACATGTGGCACACGGACATGGTGCACACAGACATGGTGCACACAGACATGGGGCACACAGACATGGGGCACACAGACATGGGGCATACAGACATGGGGCACACAGACATGGAGCACACAGACATGTGGCACACGGACATGGTGCACACGGACATGGGGCACACAGACATGGGGCACACAGACATGGGGTACACAGACATGGGGTACACAGACATGGGGCACACAGACATGGAGCACACAGACATGTGGCACACGGACATGGTGCACACGGACATGGGGCACACGGACATGGAGCACAAAGACATGGGGCACACAGACATGGGACACACAGACATGGAGCACACAGACATGTGGCACACGGACATGGTGCACACGGACATGGGGCACACTGACATGGGGCACACAGATATGGGGTACACCGACATGGGGTACACAGACATGTGGCACACGGACATGGTGCACACGGACATGGGGCACACAGACATGGGGCACACAGACATGGAGCACACAGACATGTGGCACACGGACATGGTGCACACGGACATGGGGCACACAGACATGGGGCACACAGACATGGGGTACACAGACATGGGGTACACAGACATGGGACACACAGACATGGGGTACACAGACATGGGGCACACAGACATGGAGCACACAGACATGTGGCACACGGACATGGTGCACACGGACATGGGACACACAGACATGGTCCACACAGACATGGGGCACACCGACATGGGGCACATGGACATGGTGCACACAGACATGGGACACACAGACATGGGGCACACAGACATGGGGCACACAGACATGGGGCACACAGACATGGTGCACACAGACATGGGGTACACAGACATGGTGCACACACACATGGTGCACACAGACATGGGGCACACAGACATGGTGCACACGGACATGTGGCACACAGACATGGGGCACACAGACATGGGACACACAGACATGAGGAACACAGACATGGGGTACACAGACATGGGGTACACAGACATGGTGCACACAGACATGGGGTACACAGACATGGGGCACACAGACATGAAGCACACAGACATGGGGCACAGACATGGGACACACAGACATGAGGAACACAGACATGGGGTACACAGACATGGGGTAAACAGACATGGTGCACACAGACATGGGGTACACAGACATGCGGCACACAGACATGAAGCACACAGACATCGGGCACACAGACATGGGACACACAGACATGAGGAACACAGACATGGGGTACACAGACATGGTGCACACAGACATGGTGCACACAGACATGGGGTACACAGACATGCGGCACACAGACATGGAGCACACAGACATGTGGCACACGGACATGGTGCACACGGACATGGTGCACACAGACATGGGGTACACAGACATGTGGCACACAGACATGAAGCACACAGACATCGGGCACACAGACATGGGACACACAGACATGAGGAACACAGACATGGGGTACACAGACATGGTGCACACAGAAATGGTGCACACAGACATGGGGCACACAGACATGGGGCACACAGACATGGAGCACACAGACATGTGGCACACGGACATGGTGCACACGGACATGGGGCACACAGACATGGGGCACGCGGACATGGAGCACACAGACATGGGGCACACAGACATGGGACACACAGACATGGAGCACACAGACATGTGGCACACGGACATGGTGCACACGGACATGGGGCACACTGACATGGGGCACACAGACATGGGGTACACACACATGGGGTACACAGACATGTGGCACACGGACATGGTGCACACGGACATGGGGCACACAGTCATGGGGCACACAGACATGGAGCACACAGACATGTGGCACACGGACATGGTGCACACGGACATGGGGCACACAGACATGGGGCACACAGACATGGGGTACACAGACATGGGGTACACAGACATGGGACACACAGACATGGGGTACACAGACATGGGGCACACAGACATGGAGCACACAGACATGTGGCACACGGACATGGTGCACACGGACATGGGACACACAGACATGGTCCACACAGACATGGTCCACACAGACATGGGGCACACAGACATGGGGCACATGGACATGGTGCACACAGACATGGGTCACACAGACATGGGGCACACAGACATGGGGCACACAGACATGGTGCACACAGACATGGGGTACACAGACATGGTGCACACACACATGGTGCACACAGACATGGGACACACAGACATGGTGCACACGGACATGTGGCACACAGACATGGGGCACACAGACATGGGACACACAGACATGAGGAACACAGACATGGGGCACACAGACATGGGGTACACAGACATGGTGCACACAGACATGGGGTACACAGACATGGGGCACACAGACATGAAGCACACAGACATGGGGCACTGACATGGGACACACAGACATGAGGAACACAGACATGGGGTACACAGACATGGGGTAAACAGACATGGTGCACACAGCCATGGGGTACACAGACATGCGGCACACAGACATGAAGCACACAGACATCGGGCACACAGACATGGGACACACAGACATGAGGAACACAGACATGGGGTACATAGACATGGTGCACACAGACATGGTGCACACAGACATGGGACACACAGACATGGGGCACACAGACATGGGGCACACAGACATGGAGCACACAGACATGTGGCACACGGACATGGTGCACACGGACATGGTGCACACAGACATGGGGTACACAGACATGTGGTACACAGACATGGTGCACACAGACATGGTGCACACAGACATGGGGCACAGAGACATGGGGCACACAGACATGGAGCACACAGACATGGTGCACACAGACATGGGGTACACAGACATGGGACACACAGACATGGTGCACACAGACATGGGGTACACAGACATGGGGCACACAGACATGGTGCACACAGACATGGAGCACACAGACATGGTGCACACAGACATGGGACACACAGACATGGTGCACACAGACATGGGGTGCACAGACATGGGACACACAGACATGGTGCACAAAGACATGGTGCACACAGACATGGTGCACACGGACATGGGACACACAGACATGGGGCACACGGACATGGTGCACACAGACATGGGGCACACAGACATGGTGCACACAGACATGGTGCACACGGACATGGGGCACACAGACATGGTGCACACAGACATGGGGCACACAGACATGGGGTACACAGACATGGGACACACAGACATGGGGCACACAGACATGGGACACACAGACATGGGGAACACAGACATGGGGCACACAGACATGGGGCACACAGACATGTGGCACACGGACATGGTGCACACAGACATGGAGCACAAAGACATGGTGCACACGGACATGTGGCACACAGACATGGGGCACACAGACATGGGACACACAGACATGAGGAACACAGACATGGGGCACACAGACATGGGGTACACAGACATGGTGCACACAGACATGGGGTACACAGACATGTGGCACACGGACATGGTGCACACGGACATGGGGCACACAGTCATGGGGCACACAGACATGGAGCACACAGACATGTGGCACACGGACATGGTGCACACGGACATGGGGCACACAGACATGGGGCACACAGACATGGGGTACACAGACATGGGGTACACAGACATGGGACACACAGACATGGGGTACACAGACATGGGGCACACAGACATGGGGCACACAGACATGGGGCACACAGACATGAAGCACACAGACATGGGACACACAGACATGGAGCACACAGACATGGGGTACACGGACATGAAGCACACAGACATGGGGCACACAGACATGGGGCACACAGACATGGGACACACAGACATGGAGCACACAGACATGGGGCACACAGACATGAAGCACACAGACATGGGGCACACAGACATGGGACACACAGACATGGTGCACACAGACATGGTGCACACACACATGGGACACACGGACATGGGGCACACGGACATGGAGCACACAGACATGTGGCACACGGACATGGTGCACACGGACATGGGGCACACGGACATGGAGCACACGGACATGGGGCACACAGACATGGGGCACACAGACATGGGGCACACAGACATGGAGCACACAGACATGTGGCACACGGACATGGTGCACACGGACATGGGACACACAGACATGGTCCACACAGACATGGTCCACACAGACATGGGGCACACGGACATGGTGCACACAGACATGGGGCACACAGACATGGGACACACAGACATGGGGCACACAGACATGGGGCACACAGACATGGGGCACACAGACATAGTGCACACAGACATGGGGTACACAGACATGGGGCACACAGACTTTGGGCACACAGACATGGGGCACACAGACATAGTGCACACAGACATGGGGCACACAGACATGGGGCACACAGACATGGGGCACATGGACATGGTGCACACAGACATGGGGTACACAGACATGGGACACACAGACATGGTGCACACACACATGGGGCACACAGACATGTTGCACACAGACATGGGACACACAGACATGAGGCACACAGACATGGGGCACACAGACATGGGGCACACAGACATAGTGCACACAGACATGGGGTACACAGATGTGGGGCACACGGACATGGGGCACACAGACATGGTGCACACAGACATGGTGCACACAGACATGGGGCACACAGACGTGGGACACACAGACATGGGGCACACAGACATGGAGCACACAGACATGGGGCACACAGACATGGGACACACAGACATGGGACACACAGACATGGGGTACACAGACATGAAGCACACAGACATGGGGTACACAGACATGGGGCACACAGACATGGGGTACACAGACATGAAGCACACAGACATGGGACACACAGACATGGGACACACAGACATGGCTCACACAGACATGGGGCACACAGACATGGAGCACACAGACATGGGACACACAGACATGGAGCACACCGACATGGGGCACACAGACATGAGGCACACAGACATTGGGTACACAGACATGGAGCACACAGACATGGGGCACACGGACATGGTGCACACGGACATGGGGCACACGGACATGGGGCACACAGACATGGGGCACACAGACATGGGACACACAGACATGGGACACACAGACATGGAGCACACAGACATGGGGTACACGGACATGAAGCACACAGACATGGGGCACACAGACATGGGGCACACAGACATGGGACACACAGACATGGAGCACACAGACATGGGGCACACAGACATGAAGCACACAGACATGGGGCACACAGACATGGGACACACAGACATGGTGCACACGGACATGGGGCACACGGACATGATGCACACAGACATGGGGCACACCGACATGGGGCACACAGTCGTGGGACACACAGACATGGGGCACACGGAATGGTGCACACGGACATGGGGCACACGGACATGGAGCACACGGACATGGGGCACACAGACATGGGGCACAGAGACATGGGGCACGCCGACATGGAGCACACAGACATGTGGCACACGGACATGGTGCACACGGACATGGGACACACAGACATGGTCCACACAGACATGGTCCACACAGACATGGTGCACACAGACATGGGGCACACGGACATGGTGCACACAGACATGGGACACACAGACATGGGGCACACAGACATGGGGTACACAGACATGGTGCACACAGACATGGGGCACACAGACATGGTGCACACAGACATGGGACACACAGACATGGGTCACACAGACATGGTGCACACAGACATGGGGCACACAGACATGGGACACACAGACATGGTGCACACACACATGGGACACACAGACATGGGTCACACAGACATGGTGCACACAGACATGGGGCACACAGACATGGGACACACAGACATGGTGCACACACACATGGGGCACACAGACATGGTGCACACAGACATGGGGCACACAGACATGGTGCACACAGACATGGGGCACACAGATATGGGGTACACAGACGTGGTGCACACAGACATGGGGCACACAGACATGGTGCACATAGACATGGGACACACAGACATGGTGCACACAGACATGGGGCACACAGACATGGGGCACATGGACATGGTGCACACAGACATGGGACACACAGACATGGGGCACACAGACATGGGGCACACAGACATGGGACACACAGACATGGGACACACAGACATGGTGCACACAGACATGGGGTACACAGACATGGGACACACAGACATGGTGCACACAGACATGGTGCACACGGACATGGGACACACAGACATGGGGCACACGGACATGGAGCACACAGAAATGGTGCACACAGACATGGGGTACACAGACATGGGGTACACAGACATGGTGCACACAGACATGGTGCACACGGACATGGGGCACACAGACATGGTGCACACAGACATGGGGCACACAGGCATGGGGTACACAGACATGGTGCACACAGACATGGTGCACACGGACATGGGGCACACAGATATGGTGCACACAGACATGGGGCACACAGACATGGTGCACACGGACATGGTACACACAGACATGGAGCACACAGACATGGGACACACAGACATGGGACACACAGACATGGTGCACACAGACATGGGGTACACAGACATGGGACACACAGACATGGTGCACACAGACATGGTGCACACGGACATGGGACACACAGACATGGGGCACACGGACATGGAGCACACAGAAATGGTGCACACAGACATGGGGTACACAGACATGGGGTACACAGACATGGTGCACACAGACATGGTGCACACGGACATGGGGCACACAGACATGGTGCACACAGACATGGGGCACACAGGCATGGGGTACACAGACATGGTGCACACAGACATGGTGCACACGGACATGGGGCACACAGATATGGTGCACACAGACATGGGGCACACAGACATGGGGCACACAGACATGGGGTACACAGACATGGGACACACAGACATGGGGCACACAGACATGGGGCACACAGACATGGGGCACACAGACATGTGGCACACGGACATGGTGCACACAGACATGGGGCACACAGACATGGGGTACACAGACATGGGGCACACAGACATGGAGCACACAGACATGTGGCACACGGACATGGTGCACACGGACATGGAGCACACGGACATGGGGCACAAAGACATGGTGCACACAGACATGGGGTACACAGACATGGGGCACACAGACATGGGGCACACGGGCATGGGGCACACAGACATGGGGCACACAGACATGGGGCACACAGACATGTGGCACACGGACATGGTGCACACAGACATGGTGCACACAGACATGGTGCACACAGACATGGTGCACACAGACATGGTGCACACAGACATGGGGCACACAGACATGGTGCACACAGACTTGGGGTACACAGAAATGGTGCACACAGACATGGGACACACAGACATGGGACACACAGACATGGGGCACACAGACATGGGACACACAGACATGGGGTACACGGACATGAGGCACACAGACATGGGACACACAGACATGTTGCACACAGACATGGTGCACACAGACATGGGGCACACAGACATGGTGCACACAGACATGGGGCACACAGACATGGTGCACACAGACTTGGGGTACACAGACATGGGACACACAGACATGGGGCACACAGACATGGGACACACAGACATGGGGTACACGGACATGAGGCACACAGACATGGGACACACAGACATGGGACACACAGACATGGGACACACAGACATGGGACACACAGACATGGTGCACACAGACATGGGACACACAGACATGGGGCACACGGACATGGGGCACACAGACATGGGGTACACAGACATGGTGCACACAGACATGGTGTACACAGACATGTTGCACACAGACATGGTGCACACAGACATGGGGCACACAGACATGGTGCACACAGACTTGGGGTACACAGAAATGGTGCACACAGACATGGTGTACACAGACATGGGGCACACAGACATGGGGCACACGGACATGGGGCACACAGACATGGGGCACACAGAAATGAAGCACACAGACATGGGGCACACAGACATGGGGCACACAGACATGGGGCACACAGACATGGGGTACACGGACATGAAGCACACATACATGGGGCACACGGACATGGGGCACACGGACATGGGGCACACTGACATGGGACACACAGACATGGGGCACACAGACATGGGGTACACAGACATGGGGCACACGGACATGGGGCACACAGACATGAGGCACACAGACATGGAGCGCACAGACATGGTGCACACAGACATGGGACACACAGACATGGTGCACACAGACATGGGGTACACAGACATGTGTTACACAGACATGGGACACACAGACATGGTGCACACAGACATGGGGCACACAGACATGGTGCACATAGACATGGGGCACACAGACATGGGGTACACAGACATGGGACACACAGACATGAGGCACACAGACATGGGGCACACAGGCATGGGGTATACAGACATGGTGCACACAGACATGGTGCACACAGACATGGGGCACACAGACATGGGGCACACAGACATGGGGTACACAGACATGGGGTACACAGACATGGGACACACAGACATGGTGCACACAGACATGGTGCACACAGACATGGGGCACACAGACATGGGGTACACAGACATGGTGCACACAGACATGAGGGACACGGACATGGTGCACACAGACATGGGGTACACGGACATGGGGTACACAGACATGGTGCGCACAGACATGGGGTACACAGATATGGGGCACACAGACATGGGGTACACTGACATGGAGCACACAGACATGGGGTACACAGACATGGTGCACACAGACATGGGGCACACAGACATGGGGCACACAGACATGGGGCACACAGACATGGGGTACACGGACATGGGGCACACAGACATGGGGTACACTGACATGGAGCACACAGACATGGGGCACACAGACATGGTGCACACAGACATGGGGCACACGGACATGGTGCACACAGACATGGTGCTCACAGACATGGGGCACACAGACATGGAGCACACAGACATGGGGTACACAGACATGGTGCACACGGACATGGGGCACACAGACATGGTGCACACAGACATGGGGCACACGGACATGGTGCACACAGACATGGTGCTCACAGACATGGTGTACACAGACATGGGGCACACAGACATGGAGCACACTGACATGGGGTACACAGACATGGTGTACACAGACATGGGGCACACAGACATGGTGCACACAGACATGGGGAACACGGACATGGTGCACACAGACATGGGGCACACAGACATGGAGCACACAGGCATGGGGCACACAGACATGGGGCACACGGACATGGGGCACACAGACATGGGGTACACGGACATGAAGCACACAGACATGGGGCACACAGACATGGGACACACAGACATGGGACACACAGACATGGGGTACACAGACTTGGGGTACACGGACATGGGGGACACGGACATCAGGCACACAGACATGGAGCGCACAGACATGGTGCACACAGACATGGGACACACAGACATGGTGCACAAAGACATGGGGCACACAGACATGGGGTACACAGACATGATGCACACAGACATGGAGCACACAGACATGGGGTACACAGACATGGTGCACACAGACATGGTGTACACAGACATGGGACACACAGACATAGTGCACACAGACATGAGGCACACGGACATGGTGCACACAGACATGGGGTACACGGACATGGGATACAGAGACATGGGACACACAGACATGGGAAACACAGACATGGTGCACACAGACATGGGGCACACAGACATGGTACACACAGACATGGTGCACACAGACATGGGACACACAGACATGGTGCACACAGACATGGGGTACACAGACATGGTGCACACAGACATGGTGCACACAGACATGGGGCACACAGACATGGGGCACACAGACATGGAGCACACAGACATGGGACACACAGACATGGGGCACACAGACATGGTGCACACAGACATGGGGCACACAGACATGGGGCACACAGACATGGAGCACACAGACATGGTGCACACAGACATGGTGCACACAGACATGGGGTACACAGACATGGGGTACACAGACATGAGACACACAGACATGGTGCACACAGACATGGTGCACACAGACATGGGGCACACAGACATGGGGTACACAGACATGGGGTACACAGACATGGTGCACACAGACATGGGGTACACAGACATGGGGCACACAGACATGGGACACACAGACATGGGGTACACGGACATGGAGCACACAGACATGGTGCACACAGACATGGGGCACACAGACATGGGGCACACAGACATGCGGCACACAGACATGGGGCTCACAGACATGGGGTACACGGACATGGGGCACACAGACATGGGGTACACGGACATGGAGAACACAGACATGAGGCACACAGACATGGAGCACACAGACATGGGGTACACAGACATGGTGCACACAGACATGGTGTACACAGACATGGGGCACACAGACATGGAGCACACAGACATGGGGTACACAGACATGGTGCACACAGACATGGGGCACACAGACATGGTGCACACAGACATGGTGTACACAGACATGGGGCACACAGACATGGTGCACACAGACATGGGGCACACAGACATGGGGCACACAGACATGGAGCACACAGGCATGGGGCACACAGACATGGGGCACACAGACATGGGGTACACAGACATGGGGTACACAGACATGAAGCACACAGACATGGGGCACACAGACATGGGACACACAGACATGGGACACACAGACATGGGGTACACAGACATGGGGTACACCGACATGGGTCACACGGACATGAGGCACACAGACATGGAGCGCACAGACATGGTGCACACAGACATGGGACACACAGACATGGTGCACACAGACATGTTGCACACAGACATGGAGCACACAGACATGGAGCACACAGACATGGTGTCCACAGACATGGGACACACAGACATAGTGCACACAGACATGAGGCACACGGACATGTTGCACACAGACATGGGGTACACAGACATGGTGCACACAGACATGGTGTCCACAGACATGGGACACACAGACATAGTGCACACAGACATGAGGCACACGGACATGTTGCACACAGACATGGGGTACACAGACATGGTGCACACAGACATGGTGCACACAGACATGGGGCACACAGACATGGGGCACACAGACATGGTGCACACAGACATGGGACACAGACATGGTGCACACAGACATGGTGCACACAGACATGGGGCACACAGACATGGGGCACACAGACATGGAGCACACAGACATGGGACACACAGACATGGTGCACACAGACATGGGGTACACAGACATGGGGCACACAGACATGGAGCATACAGACATGGGACACACAGACATGGGGCACACAGACATGGTGCACACAGACATGGGGCACACAGACATGGGGCACACAGACATGGAGCACACAGACATGGGACACACAGACATGGTGCACACAGGCATGGGGTACACAGACATGGTGCACACAGACATGGAGCACACAGACATGGGACTCACAGACATGGGACACACAGACATGGGGCACACAGACATGGAGTACACAGACATGGTGCATACAGACATGGGACACACAGACATGGGACACACAGACATGGGGCACACAGACATGGGGTACACAGACATGGGGTACACGGACATGGGGTACACAGACATGGTGCACACAGACATGGGGTACACAGACATGGGGCACACAGACATGGGGCACACAGACATGGGGTACACGGACATGGAGCACACAGACATGGTGCACACAGACATCGGGCACACTGACATGGGGCACACAGACATGCGGCACACAGACATGGGGCACACAGACATGGGGTACACGGACATGGGGCACACAGACATGGGGTACACGGACATGGAGCACACAGATATGGGGCACACAGACATGGAGCACACAGACATGGGGTACACAGACATGGTGCACACAGACATGGTGTACACAGACTTGGGGCACACAGACATGGAGCACACAGACATGGGGTACACAGACATGGTGCACACAGACATGGGGCACACAGACATGGTGCACACAGACATGGTGTACACAGACATGGGGCACACAGACATGGTGCACACAGACATGGGGCACACAGACATGGGGCACACAGACATGGAGCACACAGGCGTAGGGCACACAGACATGGGGCACACAGACATGGGGCACACGGACATGAAGCACACAGACATGGGGCACACGGACATGGGACACACAGACATGGGACACACAGACATGGGGTACACAGACATGGGGTACACGGACATGGGGCACACGGACATGAGGCACACAGACATGGAGCGCACAGACATGGTGCACACAGACATGGGACACACAGACATGGTGCACACAGACATGGAGCGCACAGACATGGTGCACACAGACATGTTGCACACAGACATGGAGCACACAGACATGGGGTACACAGACATGGTGTACACAGACATGGGACACACAGACCTAGTGCACACAGACATGAGGCACACGGACATGTTGCACACAGACATGGGGTACACAGACATGGTGCACACAGACATGGTGCACACAGACATGGGGCACACAGACATGGGGCACACAGACATGTGGCACACAGACATGGTGCACACAGACATGGGGCACACAAACATGTGGCACACAGACATGGGGCACACAGACATGGGGCACACAGACATGGGACACACAGACATGAGGAACACAGACATGGGGTACACAGACATGGGGTACACAGACATGGTGCACACAGACATGGGATACACAGACATGGTGCACACAGACATGGGGTACACCGACATGGGGCACACAGACATGAAGCACACAGACATGGGGCACACAGACATGGGACACACAGACATGAGGAACACAGACATGGGGTACACACAGACATGAGGAACACAGACATGGGGTACACACACATGGGGTACACAGACATGGTGCACACAGACATGGGGTACACAGACATGCGGCACACCGACATGGTGCACACAGGCATGGGGCACACAGACATGGGACACACAGACATGAGGAACACAGACATGGGGTACACAGACATGGTGCACACAGACATGGTGCACACAGACATGGGACACACAGACATGGGGCACACAGACATGGGGCACACAGACATGGAGCACACAGACATGTGGCACACGGACATGGTGCACACGGACATGGTGCACACAGACATGGAGTACACAGATATGGTGCACACAGACATGGAGCACACAGACATGGTGCACACAGAAATGGTGCACACGGACATGGGGTACACAGACATGGGACACACAGACATGGTGCACACAGACGTGGGGTACACAGACATGGGGCACACAGACATGGTGCACACAGACATGGAGCACACAGACATGGTGCACACAGACATGGGACACACAGACATGGTGCACACAGACATGGGGTACACAGACATCGGGTACACAGACATGTGGCACACGGACTTGGTGCACACGGACATGGGGCACACAGACATGGTGCACACGGACATGGGGCACACAGACATGAGGCACACGGACATGGGGCACACAGACATGAGGCACACAGACAGGGTGTACACAGACATGGTGCACACAGACATGCACACAGACATGGGGCACACAGTCATGGGGTACACGGACATGAGGCACACGGACATGGGACACACAGACATGAGGCACACAGACATGGTGCACACAGACATGGGACACACAGACATGGTGCACACAGACATGGGACACACAGACATGGGGCACACGGACATGGGGCACACAGACATGGGGTACACGGACATGAGGCACACTGACATGGTGCACACAGACATGGGACACACAGACATGGGGCACACAGACATGGGACACACAGACATGGGGTACACGGACATGAGGCACACAGACATGGGACACACAGACATGGGACACACAGACATGGGACACACAGACATGGGGCACACAGACAAAGGCACACAGACATGGGGCACACAGACATGGGGCACACGGACATGGGGCACACAGACATGGGGTACACAGACATGGTGCACACAGACATGGTGTACACAGACATGTTGCACACAGACATGGTGCACACAGACATGGGGCACACAGACATGGTGCACACAGACTTGGGGTACACAGAAATGGTGCACACAGACATGGGACACACAGACATGGGACACACAGACATGGGGCACACAGACATGGGACACACAGACATGGGGTACACGGACATGAGGCACACAGACATGGGACACACAGACATGTTGCACACAGACATGGTGCACACAGACATGGGGCACACAGACATGGTGCACACAGACATGGGGCACACAGACATGGTGCACACAGACTTGGGGTACACAGACATGGGACACACAGACATGGGGCACACAGACATGGGACACACAGACATGGGGTACACGGACATGAGGCACACAGACATGGGACACACAGACATGGGACACACAGACATGGGACACACAGACATGGGACACACAGACATGGTGCACACAGACATGGGACACACAGACATGGGGCACACGGACATGGGGCACACAGACATGGGGTACACAGACATGGTGCACACAGACATGGTGTACACAGACATGTTGCACACAGACATGGTGCACACAGACATGGGGCACACAGACATGGTGCACACAGACTTGGGGTACACAGAAATGGTGCACACAGACATGGTGTACACAGACATGGGGCACACAGACATGGGGCACACGGACATGGGGCACACAGACATGGGGCACACAGAAATGAAGCACACAGACATGGGGCACACAGACATGGGGCACACAGACATGGGGCACACAGACATGGGGTACACGGACATGAAGCACACATACATGGGGCACACGGACATGGGGCACACGGACATGGGGCACACTGACATGGGACACACAGACATGGGGCACACAGACATGGGGTACACAGACATGGGGCACACGGACATGGGGCACACAGACATGAGGCACACAGACATGGAGCGCACAGACATGGTGCACACAGACATGGGACACACAGACATGGTGCACACAGACATGGGGTACACAGACATGTGTTACACAGACATGGGACACACAGACATGGTGCACACAGACATGGGGCACACAGACATGGTGCACATAGACATGGGGCACACAGACATGGGGTACACAGACATGGGACACACAGACATGAGGCACACAGACATGGGGCACACAGGCATGGGGTATACAGACATGGTGCACACAGACATGGTGCACACAGACATGGGGCACACAGACATGGGGCACACAGACATGGGGTACACAGACATGGGGTACACAGACATGGGACACACAGACATGGTGCACACAGACATGGTGCACACAGACATGGGGCACACAGACATGGGGTACACAGACATGGTGCACACAGACATGAGGGACACGGACATGGTGCACACAGACATGGGGTACACGGACATGGGGTACACAGACATGGTGCGCACAGACATGGGGTACACAGATATGGGGCACACAGACATGGGGTACACTGACATGGAGCACACAGACATGGGGTACACAGACATGGTGCACACAGACATGGGGCACACAGACATGGGGCACACAGACATGGGGCACACAGACATGGGGTACACGGACATGGGGCACACAGACATGGGGTACACTGACATGGAGCACACAGACATGGGGCACACAGACATGGTGCACACAGACATGGGGCACACGGACATGGTGCACACAGACATGGTGCTCACAGACATGGGGCACACAGACATGGAGCACACAGACATGGGGTACACAGACATGGTGCACACGGACATGGGGCACACAGACATGGTGCACACAGACATGGGGCACACGGACATGGTGCACACAGACATGGTGCTCACAGACATGGTGTACACAGACATGGGGCACACAGACATGGAGCACACTGACATGGGGTACACAGACATGGTGTACACAGACATGGGGCACACAGACATGGTGCACACAGACATGGGGAACACGGACATGGTGCACACAGACATGGGGCACACAGACATGGAGCACACAGGCATGGGGCACACAGACATGGGGCACACGGACATGGGGCACACAGACATGGGGTACACGGACATGAAGCACACAGACATGGGGCACACAGACATGGGACACACAGACATGGGACACACAGACATGGGGTACACAGACTTGGGGTACACGGACATGGGGGACACGGACATCAGGCACACAGACATGGAGCGCACAGACATGGTGCACACAGACATGGGACACACAGACATGGTGCACAAAGACATGGGGCACACAGACATGGGGTACACAGACATGATGCACACAGACATGGAGCACACAGACATGGGGTACACAGACATGGTGCACACAGACATGGTGTACACAGACATGGGACACACAGACATAGTGCACACAGACATGAGGCACACGGACATGGTGCACACAGACATGGGGTACACGGACATGGGATACAGAGACATGGGACACACAGACATGGGAAACACAGACATGGTGCACACAGACATGGGGCACACAGACATGGTACACACAGACATGGTGCACACAGACATGGGACACACAGACATGGTGCACACAGACATGGGGTACACAGACATGGTGCACACAGACATGGTGCACACAGACATGGGGCACACAGACATGGGGCACACAGACATGGAGCACACAGACATGGGACACACAGACATGGGGCACACAGACATGGTGCACACAGACATGGGGCACACAGACATGGGGCACACAGACATGGAGCACACAGACATGGTGCACACAGACATGGTGCACACAGACATGGGGTACACAGACATGGGGTACACAGACATGAGACACACAGACATGGTGCACACAGACATGGTGCACACAGACATGGGGCACACAGACATGGGGTACACAGACATGGGGTACACAGACATGGTGCACACAGACATGGGGTACACAGACATGGGGCACACAGACATGGGACACACAGACATGGGGTACACGGACATGGAGCACACAGACATGGTGCACACAGACATGGGGCACACAGACATGGGGCACACAGACATGCGGCACACAGACATGGGGCTCACAGACATGGGGTACACGGACATGGGGCACACAGACATGGGGTACACGGACATGGAGAACACAGACATGAGGCACACAGACATGGAGCACACAGACATGGGGTACACAGACATGGTGCACACAGACATGGTGTACACAGACATGGGGCACACAGACATGGAGCACACAGACATGGGGTACACAGACATGGTGCACACAGACATGGGGCACACAGACATGGTGCACACAGACATGGTGTACACAGACATGGGGCACACAGACATGGTGCACACAGACATGGGGCACACAGACATGGGGCACACAGACATGGAGCACACAGGCATGGGGCACACAGACATGGGGCACACAGACATGGGGTACACAGACATGGGGTACACGGACATGAAGCACACAGACATGGGGCACACAGACATGGGACACACAGACATGGGACACACAGACATGGGGTACACAGACATGGGGTACACCGACATGGGTCACACGGACATGAGGCACACAGACATGGAGCGCACAGACATGGTGCACACAGACATGGGACACACAGACATGGTGCACACAGACATGTTGCACACAGACATGGAGCACACAGACATGGAGCACACAGACATGGTGTCCACAGACATGGGACACACAGACATAGTGCACACAGACATGAGGCACACGGACATGTTGCACACAGACATGGGGTACACAGACATGGTGCACACAGACATGGTGTCCACAGACATGGGACACACAGACATAGTGCACACAGACATGAGGCACACGGACATGTTGCACACAGACATGGGGTACACAGACATGGTGCACACAGACATGGTGCACACAGACATGGGGCACACAGACATGGGGCACACAGACATGGTGCACACAGACATGGGACACAGACATGGTGCACACAGACATGGTGCACACAGACATGGGGCACACAGACATGGGGCACACAGACATGGAGCACACAGACATGGGACACACAGACATGGTGCACACAGACATGGGGTACACAGACATGGGGCACACAGACATGGAGCATACAGACATGGGACACACAGACATGGGGCACACAGACATGGTGCACACAGACATGGGGCACACAGACATGGGGCACACAGACATGGAGCACACAGACATGGGACACACAGACATGGTGCACACAGGCATGGGGTACACAGACATGGTGCACACAGACATGGAGCACACAGACATGGGACTCACAGACATGGGACACACAGACATGGGGCACACAGACATGGAGTACACAGACATGGTGCATACAGACATGGGACACACAGACATGGGACACACAGACATGGGGCACACAGACATGGGGTACACAGACATGGGGCACACAGACATGGAGCACACAGACATGTGGCACACGGACATGGTGCACACAGACATGGTGCACACGGACATGGGGCACACAGACATGAGGCACACGGACATGGGGCACACAGACATGAGGCACACAGACATGGTGTACACAGACATGGTGCACACAGACATGCACACAGACATGGGGCACACAGACATGGGGTGCACAGACATGAGGCACACAGACATGGGACACACAGACATGGTGTACACAGACATGGGACACACAGACATGGGGCACACAGACATGGGGCACACAGACATGGGGTACACGGACATGAGGCACACAGGCATGGGACACACAGACATGGGACACACAGACATGAGGCACACAGACATGGTGCACACAGACATGGGACACACAGACATGGGACACACAGACATGGGGCACACAGACATGGGGCACACAGACATGGGACACACAGATATGGGACACACAGACATGGGGTACACGGACATGAGGCACACAGACATGGGACACACAGACATGGGACACACAGACATGGGACACACAGACATGGGGCACACAGACATGGGGCACACAGACATGGGGCACACGGACATGGGGTACACAGACATGGGGCACACAGACATGGGGCACACAGACATGAGGCACACAGACATGGGGTACACGGACATGAGGCACACAGACATGGGGCACACAGACATGGGGTACACGGACATGGGGCACACAGACATGGTGCGCACAGACATGTGACACACAGACATGGGGCACACGGACATGGGGTACACAGACATGGTGCACACAGACATGGTGCACACAGACATGGGACACACAGACATGGGGTACACAGACATGGGACACACAGACATGAGGCACAAAGACATGGGGCACACAGACATGGGGCACACAGACATGGAGCACACAGACATGGTGCACACGGACATGAGGCACACAGACATGGTGCACACAGACATGGAGCACACAGACATGGGACACACGGACATTGGACACACGGACATGGGACACACAGCCATGGGGTACACACATGGTGCACACAGACATGGTGCACACAGACATGGGGCACACAGACATGGGGCACACAGACATGGGGTACACAGATATGGGACACACAGACATGGTGCACACAGACATGGGGCACACAGACATGGGGTACACAGACATGGGACACACAGACATGGGGCACACAGACATGGGGCACACAGACATGGTGCACACAGACATGGGGCACACAGACATGGGGTACACAGACATGGGGTACACAGACATGGTGCACACAGACATGGGGCAGACAGACATGGGGCACACAGACATGGGGTACACAGACATGGGGTACACAGACATGGGACACACAGACATGGTGCACACAGACATGGTGCACACAGACATGGGGCACACAGACATGGGGTACACAGACATGGTGCACACAGACATGAGGCACACGGACATGGTGCACACAGACATGGGGTACACGGACATGGGGTACACAGACATGGGATACACAGACATGGGACACACAGACATGAGGCACACAGACATGGTGCACACAGACATGGGGCACACAGACATAGTACACACATACATGGTGCACACAGACATGGGGCACACAGACATGGGACACACAGACATGGTGCACACAGACATGGGGTACACAGACATGGTGCACATAGACATGGGGCACACAGACATGGAGCACACAGACATGGGACACACGGACATGGGACACACAAACATGGAGCACACAGACATGGGACACACAGACATGGGGTACACAGACATGGTGCACACAGACATGGTGTACACAGACATGGGGCACACAGACATGGAGCACACAGACATGGGGTACACAGACATGGTGCACACAGACATGGGGCACACAGACATGGTGCACACAGACATGGTGTACACAGACATGGGGCACACAGACATGGTGCACACAGACATGGGGCACACAGACATGGGGCACACAGACATGGAGCACACAGGCATGGGGCACACAGACATGGGGCACACAGACATGGGGTACACAGACATGGGGTACACGGACATGAAGCACACAGACATGGGGCACACAGACATGGGACACACAGACATGGGACACACAGACATGGGGTACACAGACATGGGGTACACCGACATGGGTCACACGGACATGAGGCACACAGACATGGAGCGCACAGACATGGTGCACACAGACATGGGACACACAGACATGGTGCACACAGACATGTTGCACACAGACATGGAGCACACAGACATGGAGCACACAGACATGGTGTCCACAGACATGGGACACACAGACATAGTGCACACAGACATGAGGCACACGGACATGTTGCACACAGACATGGGGTACACAGACATGGTGCACACAGACATGGTGTCCACAGACATGGGACACACAGACATAGTGCACACAGACATGAGGCACACGGACATGTTGCACACAGACATGGGGTACACAGACATGGTGCACACAGACATGGTGCACACAGACATGGGGCACACAGACATGGGGCACACAGACATGGTGCACACAGACATGGGACACAGACATGGTGCACACAGACATGGTGCACACAGACATGGGGCACACAGACATGGGGCACACAGACATGGAGCACACAGACATGGGACACACAGACATGGTGCACACAGACATGGGGTACACAGACATGGGGCACACAGACATGGAGCATACAGACATGGGACACACAGACATGGGGCACACAGACATGGTGCACACAGACATGGGGCACACAGACATGGGGCACACAGACATGGAGCACACAGACATGGGACACACAGACATGGTGCACACAGGCATGGGGTACACAGACATGGTGCACACAGACATGGAGCACACAGACATGGGACTCACAGACATGGGACACACAGACATGGGGCACACAGACATGTAGTACACAGACATGGTGCATACAGACATGGGACACACAGACATGGGACACACAGACATGGGGCACACAGACATGGGGTACACAGACATGGGGCACACAGACATGGAGCACACAGACATGTGGCACACGGACATGGTGCACACAGACATGGTGCACACGGACATGGGGCACACAGACATGAGGCACACGGACATGGGGCACACAGACATGAGGCACACAGACATGGTGTACACAGACATGGTGCACACAGACATGCACACAGACATGGGGCACACAGACATGGGGTGCACAGACATGAGGCACACAGACATGGGACACACAGACATGGTGTACACAGACATGGGACACACAGACATGGGGCACACAGACATGGGGCACACAGACATGGGGTACACGGACATGAGGCACACAGGCATGGGACACACAGACATGGGACACACAGACATGAGGCACACAGACATGGTGCACACAGACATGGGACACACAGACATGGGACACACAGACATGGGGCACACAGACATGGGGCACACAGACATGGGACACACAGATATGGGACACACAGACATGGGGTACACGGACATGAGGCACACAGACATGGGACACACAGACATGGGACACACAGACATGGGACACACAGACATGGGGCACACAGACATGGGGCACACAGACATGGGGCACACGGACATGGGGTACACAGACATGGGGCACACAGACATGGGGCACACAGACATGAGGCACACAGACATGGGGTACACGGACATGAGGCACACAGACATGGGGCACACAGACATGGGGTACACGGACATGGGGCACACAGACATGGTGCGCACAGACATGGGACAAACAGACATGGGGCACACGGACATGGGGTACACAGACATGGTGCACACAGACATGGTGCACACAGACATGGGACACACAGACATGGGGTACACAGACATGGGACACACAGACATGAGGCACAAAGACATGGTGCACACAGACATGGAGCACACAGACATGGGACACACGGACATGGGACACACGGACATGGGACACACAGCCATGGGGTACACACATGGGGTACACAGACATGGTGCACACAGACATGGGGCACACAGACATGGGGCACACAGACATGGGGTACACAGATATGGGACACACAGACATGGTGCACACAGACATGGGGCACACAGACATGGGGTACACAGACATGGGACACACAGACATGAGGCACACAGACATGGGGCACACAGACATGGGGCACACAGACATGGTGCACACAGACATGGGGCACACAGACATGGGGTACACAGACATGGGGTACACAGACATGGTGCACACAGACATGGGGCAGACAGACATGGGGCACACAGACATGGGGTACACAGACATGGGGTACACAGACATGGGACACACAGACATGGTGCACACAGACATGGTGCACACAGACATGGGGCACACAGACATGGGGTACACAGACATGGTGCACACAGACATGAGGCACACGGACATGGTGCACACAGACATGGGGTACACGGACATGGGGTACACAGACATGGGATACACAGACATGGGACACACAGACATGAGGCACACAGACATGGTGCACACAGACATGGGGCACACAGACATAGTACACACATACATGGTGCACACAGACATGGGGCACACAGACATGGGACACACAGACATGGTGCACACAGACATGGGGTACACAGACATGGTGCACATAGACATGGGGCACACAGACATGGAGCACACAGACAGGGGACACTCAGACATGGGGCACACAGACATGGTGCACACAGACATGGTGCACACAGTCATGGTGCACACAGACATGGAGCACACAGACATGGGGCACACAGACATGGAGCACACAGACATGGGACACACGGACATGGGACACACAAACATGGAGCACACAGACATGGGACACACAGACATGGGGTACACAGACATGGTGCACACAGACATTGTGCACACAGACATGGAGCACACAGACATGGGACACACAGACATGGTGCACACAGACATGGTGCACACAGACATGGGGCACACAGACATGGGGTACACAGACATGGTGCACACAGACATGAGGCACACGGACATGGTGCACACAGACATGGGGTACACGGACATGGGGTACACAGACATGGTGCACACAGACATGGGGTACACAGACATGGGGCACACAGACATGGGGCACACAGACATGGGGTACACGGACATGGAGCACACAGACATGGTGCACACAGACATGGGGCACACAGACATGGGGCACACAGACATGCGGCACACAGACATGGGGCACACAGACATGGGGTACACGGACATGGGGCACACAGACATGGGGTACACGGACATGGAGCACACAGATATGGGGCACACAGACATGGAGCACACAGACATGGGGTACACAGACATGGTGCACACAGACATGGTGCACACAGACATGGGGCACACAGACATGGGGCACACAGACATGGAGCACACAGGCGTAGGGCACACAGACATGGGGCACACAGACATGGGGCACACGGACATGAAGCACACAGACATGGGGCACACAGACATGGGACACACAGACATGGGACACACAGACATGAGGCACACAGACATGGAGCGCACAGACATGGTGCACACAGACATGGGACACACAGACATGGTGCACACAGACATGGAGCGCACAGACATGGGGTACACAGACATGGTGTACACAGACATGGGACACACCGACCTAGTGCACACAGACATGAGGCACACGGACATGTTGCACACAGACATGGGGTACACAGACATGGTGCACACAGACATGGTGCACACAGACATGGGGCACACAGACATGGGGCACACAGACATGTGGCACACAGACATGGTGCACACAGACATGGTGCACACAGACATGGGGCACACAGACATGTGGCACACAGACATGGGGCACACAGACATGGGGCACACAGACATGGGACACACAGACATGAGGAACATAGACATGGGGTACACAGACATGGGGTACACAGACATGGTGCACACAGACATGGGATACACAGACATGGTGCACACAGACATGGGGTACACCGACATGGGGCACACAGACATGAAGCACACAGACATGGGGCACACAGACATGGGACACACAGACATGAGGAACACAGACATGTGGTACACACAGACATGAGGAACACAGACATGGGGTACACAGACATGGTGCACACAGACATGGGGTACACAGACATGCGGCACACCGACATGGTGCACACAGGCATGGGGCACACAGACATGGGACACACAGACATGAGGAACACAGACATGGGGTACACAGACATGGTGCACACAGACATGGTGCACACAGACATGGGACACACAGACATGGGGCACACAGACATGGGGCACACAGACATGGAGCACACAGACATGTGGCACACGGACATGGTGCACACGGACATGGTGCACACAGACATGGAGTACACAGATATGGTGCACACAGACATGGAGCACACAGACATGGTGCACACAGACATGGTGCACACGGACATGGGGTACACAGACATGGGACACACAGACATGGTGCACACAGACGTGGGGTACACAGACATGGGGCACACAGACATGGTGCACACAGACATGGAGCACACAGACATGGTGCACACAGACATGGGACACACAGACATGGTGCACACAGACATGGGGTACACAGACATGGGACGCACAGACATGGTGCACACAGACATGGTGCACACGGACATGGGGCACACAGGCATGTGGCACACGGACATGGTGCACACAGACATGTGGCACACGGACATGGGGCACACAGATATGGGGCACACAGACATGTGGCACACGGACATGGGGCACACAGATATGGGGCACACAGACATGGTGCACACAGACATGGGACACACAGACATGGGGCACACAGACATGGTGCACACAGATATGGGGCACACAGACATGGTGCACACAGACATGGTGCACACGGACATGGGGCACAGAGACATGGTGCACACTGATATGGGGCACACAGACATGGGGCACACAGACATGGGGTACACGGACATGAAGCACACAGACATGGGACACACAGACATGGGGTACACAGACATGGGGCACACAGACATGGGGCACACAGACATGGGGCACACAGACATGTGGCACACGGACATGGTGCACACAGACATGGGGCACACAGACATGGGACACACAGACATGGGGCACACAGACATGGGGTACACAGACATGGTGCATACAGACATGGGACACACAGACATGGGACACACAGACATGGGGCACACAGACATGGGGCACACAGACATCGGGTACACAGACATATGGCACACGGACATGGTGCACACGGACATGGGGCACACAGACATGGTGCACACGGACATGGGGCACACAGACATGAGGCACACGGACATGGGGCACACAGACATGGGGCACACAGACAGGGTGTACACAGACATGGTGCACACAGACATGCACACAGACATGGGGCACACAGACATGGGGTACACGGACATGAGGCACACGGACATGGGACACACAGACATGAGGCACACAGACATGGTGCACACAGACATGGGACACACAGACATGGTGCACACAGACATGGGACACACAGACATGGGGCACACGGACATGGGGCACACAGACATGGGGTACACGGACATGAGGCACACTGACATGGTGCACACAGACATGGGACACACAGACATGGGGCACACAGACATGGGACACACAGACATGGGGTACACGGACATGAGGCACACAGACATGGGACACACAGACATGGGACACACAGACATGGGACACACAGACATGGGGCACACAGACATGGGGCACACAGACATGGGGTACACAGACATGGTGCACACAGACATGGTGTACACAGACATGTTGCACACAGACATGGTGCACACAGACATGGGGCACACAGACATGGTGCACACAGACTTGGGGTACACAGAAATGGTGCACACAGACATGGTGTACACAGACATGGGGCACACAGACATGGTGCACACAGACATGGGGCACACGGACATGGGGCACACAGACATGGGGCACACAGAAATGAAGCACACAGACATGGGGCACACAGACATGGGGCACACAGACATGGGGTACACGGACATGAAGCACACATACATGGGGCACACGGACATAGGGCACACGGACATGGGGCACACTGACATGGGACACACAGACATGGGGCACACAGACATGGGGTACACAGACATGGGGCACACGGACATGGGGCACACAGACATGAGGCACACAGACATGGAGCGCACAGACATGGTGCACACAGACATGGGACACACAGACATGGTGCACACAGACATGGGGTACACAGGCATGTGTTACACAGACATGGGACACACAGACATGGTGCACACAGACATGGGGCACACAGACATGGTGCACATAGACATGGGGCACACAGACATGGGGTACACAGACATGGGACACACAGACATGAGGCACACAGACATGGGGCACACAGGCATGGGGTATACAGACATGGTGCACACAGACATGGTGCACACAGACATGGGGCACACAGACATGGGGCACACAGACATGGGGTACACAGACATGGGGTACACAGACATGGGACAGACAGACATGGTGCACACAGACATGGTGCACACAGACATGGGGCACACAGACATGGGGTACACAGACATGGTGCACACAGACATGAGGGACACGGACATGGTGCACACAGACATGGGGTACACGGACATGGGGTACACAGACATGGTGCGCACAGACATCGGGTACACAGACATGGGGCACACAGACATGGGGCACACAGACATGGGGTACACGGACATGGAGCACACAGACATGGTGCACACAGACATGGGGCACACAGACATGGGGCACACAGACATGGGGTACACGGACATGGGGCACACAGACATGGGGTACACGGACATGGAGCACACAGACATGGGGTACACAGACATGGAGCACACAGACATGGGGTACACAGACATGGTGCACACAGACATGGTGTACACAGACATGGGGTACACAGACATGGTGCACACAGACATGGTGCACACGGACATGGGGCACAGAGACATGGTGCACACAGATATGGGGCACACAGACATGGGGCACACAGACATGGGGTACACGGACATGAAGCACACAGACATGGGACACACAGACATGGGGTACACAGACATGGGGCACACAGACATGGGGCACACAGACATGGGGCACACAGACATGTGGCACACGGACATGGTGCACACAGACATGGGGCACACAGACATGGGACACACAGACATGGGGCACACAGACATGGGGTACACAGACATGGTGCATACAGACATGGGACACACAGACATGGGACACACAGACATGGGGCACACAGACATGGGGCACACAGACATCGGGTACACAGACATGTGGCACACGGACATGGTGCACACGGACATGGGGCACACAGACATGGTGCACACGGACATGGGGCACACAGACATGAGGCACACGGACATGGGGCACACAGACATGAGGCACACAGACAGGGTGTACACAGACATGGTGCACACAGACATGCACACAGACATGGGGCACACAGACATGGGGTACACGGACATGAGGCACACGGACATGGGACACACAGACATGAGGCACACAGACATGGTGCACACAGACATGGGACACACAGACATGGTGCACACAGACATGGGACACACAGACATGGGGCACACGGACATGGGGCACACAGACATGGGGTACACGGACATGAGGCACACTGACATGGTGCACACAGACATGGGACACACAGACATGGGGCACACAGACATGGGACACACAGACATGGGGTACACGGACATGAGGCACACAGACATGGGACACACAGACATGGGACACACAGACATGGGACACACAGACATGGGGCACACAGACATGGGGCACACAGACATGGGGTACACAGACATGGTGCACACAGACATGGTGTACACAGACATGTTGCACACAGACATGGTGCACACAGACATGGGGCACACAGACATGGTGCACACAGACTTGGGGTACACAGAAATGGTGCACACAGACATGGTGTACACAGACATGGGGCACACAGACATGGTGCACACAGACATGGGGCACACGGACATGGGGCACACAGACATGGGGCACACAGAAATGAAGCACACAGACATGGGGCACACAGACATGGGGCACACAGACATGGGGTACACGGACATGAAGCACACATACATGGGGCACACGGACATGGGGCACACGGACATGGGGCACACTGACATGGGACACACAGACATGGGGCACACAGACATGGGGTACACAGACATGGGGCACACGGACATGGGGCACACAGACATGAGGCACACAGACATGGAGCGCACAGACATGGTGCACACAGACATGGGACACACAGACATGGTGCACACAGACATGGGGTACACAGACATGTGTTACACAGACATGGGACACACAGACATGGTGCACACAGACATGGGGCACACAGACATGGTGCACATAGACATGGGGCACACAGACATGGGGTACACAGACATGGGACACACAGACATGAGGCACACAGACATGGGGCACACAGGCATGGGGTATACAGACATGGTGCACACAGACATGGTGCACACAGACATGGGGCACACAGACATGGGGCACACAGACATGGGGTACACAGACATGGGGTACACAGACATGGGACACACAGACATGGTGCACACAGACATGGTGCACACAGACATGGGGCACACAGACATGGGGTACACAGACATGGTGCACACAGACATGAGGGACACGGACATGGTGCACACAGACATGGGGCACACAGACATGGGGTACACAGACATGGTGCGCACAGACATCGGGTACACAGACATGGGGCACACAGACATGGGGCACACAGACATGGGGTACACGGACATGGAGCACACAGACATGGTGCACACAGACATGGGGCACACAGACATGGGGCACACAGACATGGGGTACACGGACATGGGGCACACAGACATGGGGTACACGGACATGGAGCACACAGACATGGGGTACACAGACATGGAGCACACAGACATGGGGTACACAGACATGGTGCACACAGACATGGTGTACACAGACATGGGGTACACAGACATGGTGCACACAGACATGGGGCACACAGACATTGTGCACACAGACATGGGGCACACGGACATGGTGCACACAGACATGGTGCTCACAGACATGGTGTACACAGACATGGGGCACACAGACATGGAGCACACTGACATGGGGTACACAGACATGGTGTACACAGACATGGGGCACACAGACATGGTGCACACAGACATGGGGCACACGGACATGGTGCACACAGACATGGAGCACACAGGCATGGGGCACACAGACATGGGGCACACGGACATGGGGCACACAGACATGGGGTACACGGACATGAAGCACACAGACATGGGGCACACAGACATGGGACACACAGACATGGGACACACAGACATGGGGTACACAGACTTGGGGTACACGGACATGGGGCACACGGACATCAGGCACACAGACATGGAGCGCACAGACATGGTGCACACAGACATGGGACACACAGACATGGTGCACACAGACATGGGGCACACAGACATGGGGTACACAGACATGATGCACACAGACATGGAGCACACAGACATGGGGTACACAGACATGGTGCACACAGACATGGTGTACACAGACATGGGACACACAGACATAGTGCACACAGACATGAGGCACACGGACATGGTGCACACAGACATGGGGTACACGGACATGGGATACAGAGACATGGGACACACAGACATGGGAAACACAGACATGGTGCACACAGACATGGGGCACACAGACATGGTACACACAGACATGGTGCACACAGACATGGGACACACAGACATGGTGCACACAGACATGGGGTACACAGACATGGTGCACACAGACATGGTGCACACAGACATGGGGCACACAGACATGGGGCACACAGACATGGAGCACACAGACATGGGACACACAGACATGGGGCACACAGACATGGTGCACACAGACATGGGGCACACAGACATGGGGCACACAGACATGGAGCACACAGACATGGTGCACACAGACATGGTGCACACAGACATGGGGTACACAGACATGGGGTACACAGACATGGGACACACAGACATGGTGCACACAGACATGGTGCACACAGACATGGGGCACACAGACATGGGGTACACAGACATGGGGTACACAGACATGGTGCACACAGACATGGGGTACACAGACATGGGGCACACAGACATGGGACACACAGACATGGGGTACACGGACATGGAGCACACAGACATGGTGCACACAGACATGGTGTACACAGACATGGGGCACACAGACATGGTGCACACAGACATGGGGCACACAGACATGGGGCACACAGACATGGAGCACACAGGCATGGGGCACACAGACATGGGGCACACAGACATGGGGTACACAGACATGGGGTACACGGACATGAAGCACACAGACATGGGGCACATAGACATGGGACACACAGACATGGGACACACAGACATGGGGTACACAGACATGGGGTACACCGACATGGGTCACACGGACATGAGGCACACAGACATGGAGCGCACAGACATGGTGCACACAGACATGGGACACACAGACATGGTGCACACAGACATGGAGCGCACAGACATGGTGCACACAGACATGTTGCACACAGACATGGAGCACACAGATATGGGGTACACAGACATGGTGCACACAGACATGGTGTACACAGACATGGGACACACAGACATAGTGCACACAGACATGAGGCACACGGACATGTTGCACACAGACATGGGGTACACAGACATGGTGCACACAGACATGGTGCACACAGACATGGGGCACACAGACATGGGGCACACAGACATGGTGCACACAGACATGGGACACAGACATGGTGCACACAGACATGGTGCACTCAGACATGGGGCACACAGACATGGGGCACACAGACATGGAGCACACAGACATGGGACACACAGACATGGTGCACACAGACATGGGGTACACAGACATGGGGCACACAGACATGGAGCATACAGACATGGGACACACAGACATGGAGCATACAGACATGGGACACACAGACATGGGGCACACAGACATGGGGCACACAGACATGGGGCACACAGACATGGAGCACACAGACATGGGACACACAGACATGGTGCACACAGGCATGGGGTACACAGACATGGTGCACACAGACATGGAGCACACAGACATGGGACTCACAGACATGGGACACACAGACATGGGGCACACAGACATGGAGTACACAGACATATTGCATACAGACATGGGACACACAGACATGGGACACACAGACATGGGGCACACAGACATGGGGTACACAGACATGGGGCACACAGACATGGAGCACACAGACATGTGGCACACGGACATGGTGCACACAGACATGGTGCACACGGACATGGGGCACACAGACATGAGGCACACGGACATGGGGCACACAGACATGAGGCACACAGACATGGTGTACACAGACATGGTGCACACAGACATGCACACAGACATGGGGCACACAGACATGGGGTGCACAGACATGAGGCACACAGACATGGGACACACAGACATGGTGTACACAGACATGGGACACACAGACATGGGGCACACAGACATGGGGCACACAGACATGGGGTACACGGACATGAGGCACACAGGCATGGGACACACAGACATGGGACACACAGACATGAGGCACACAGACATGGGGCACACAGACATGGGGCACACAGACATGGGACACACAGATATGGGACACACAGACATGGGGTACACGGACATGAGGCACACAGACATGGGACACACAGACATGGGACCCACAGACATGGGACACACAGACATGGGGCACACAGACATGGGGCACACAGACATGGGGCACACGGACATGGGGTACACAGACATGGGGCACACAGACATGGGGCACACAGACATGAGGCACACAGACATGGGGTACACGGACATGAGGCACACAGACATGGGGCACACAGACATGGGGTACACGGACATGGGGCACACAGACATGGTGCGCACAGACATGGGACACACAGACATGGGGCACACGGACATGGGGTACACAGACATGGTGCACACAGACATGGTGCACACAGACATGGGACACACAGACATGGGGTACACAGACATGGGACACACAGACATGAGGCACAAAGACATGGGGCACACAGACATGGGGCACACAGACATGGAGCACACAGACATGGTGCACACGGACATGAGGCACACAGACATGGTGCACACAGACATGGAGCACACAGACATGGGACACACGGACATGGGACACACAGACATGGGACACACAGCCATGGGGTACACACATGGGGTGCACAGACATGGTGCACACAGACATGGGGCACACAGACATGGGGCACACAGACATGGGGTACACAGACATGGGACACACAGACATGGTGCACACAGACATGGGGCACACAGACATGGGGTACACAGACATGGGATACACAGACATGAGGCACACAGACATGGGGCACACAGACATGGGGCACACAGACATGGTGCACACAGACATGGGGCACACAGACATGGGGTACACAGACATGGGGTACACAGACATGGTGCACACAGACATGGGGCAGACAGACATGGGGCACACAGACATGGGGTACACAGACATGGGGTACACAGACATGGGACACACAGACATGGTGCACACAGACATGGTGCACACAGACATGGGGCACACAGACATGGGGTACACAGACATGGTGCACACAGACATGAGGCACACGGACATGGTGCACACAGACATGGGGTACACGGACATGGGGTACACAGACATGGGATACACAGACATGGGACACACAGACATGAGGCACACAGACATGGTGCACACAGACATGGGGCACACAGACATAGTACACACATACATGGTGCACACAGACATGGGGCACACAGACATGGGACACACAGACATGGTGCACACAGACATGGGGTACACAGACATGGTGCACATAGACATGGGGCACACAGACATGGGGCACACAGACATGGGGTACACAGACATGGGACACACAGACATGGTGCACACAGACATGGGGCACACAGACATGGGGTACACAGACATGGGACACACAGACATGAGGCACACAGACATGGGGCACACAGACATGGGGCACACAGACATGGTGCACACAGACATGGGGCACACAGACATGGGGTACACTGACATGGGGTACACAGACATGGTGCACACAGTCATGGGGCAGACAGACATGGGGCACACAGACATGGGGTACACAGACATGGGGTACACAGACATGGGACACACAGACATGGTGCACACAGACATGGTGCACACAGACATGGGGCACACAGACATGGGGTACACAGACATGGTGCACACAGACATGAGGCACACGGACATGGTGCACACAGGCATGGGGTACACGGACATGGGGTACACAGACATGGGATACACAGACATGGGACACACAGACATGAGGCACACAGACATAGTACACACATACATGGTGCACACAGACATGGGGCACACAGACATGGGACACACAGACATGGTGCACACAGACATGGGGTACACAGACATGGTGCACATAGACATGGGGCACACAGACATGGAGCACACAGACAGGGGACACTCAGACATGGGGCACACAGACATGGTGCACACAGACATGGTGCACACTTTCATGGTGCACACAGACATGGAGCACACAGACATGGGGCACACAGACATGGAGCACACAGACATGGGACACACGGACATGGGACACACAAACATGGAGCACACAGACATGGGACACACAGACATGGGGTACACAGACATGGTGCACACAGACATTGTGCACACAGACATGGAGCACACAGACATGGGACACACAGACATGGTGCACACAGACATGGTGCACACAGACATGGGGCACACAGACATGGGGTACACAGACATGGTGCACACAGACATGAGGCACACGGACATGGTGCACACAGACATGGGGTACACGGACATGGGGTACACAGACATGGTGCACACAGACATGGGGTACACAGACATGGGGCACACAGACATGGGGCACACAGACATGGGGTACACGGACATGGAGCACACAGACATGGTGCACACAGACATGGGGCACACAGACATGGGGCACACAGACATGCGGCACACAGACATGGGGCACACAGACATGGGGTACACGGACATGGGGCACACAGACATGGGGTACACGGACATGGAGCACACAGATATGGGGCACACAGACATGGAGCACACAGACATGGGGTACACAGACATGGTGCACACAGACATGGTGTACACAGACTTGGGGCACACAGACATGGAGCACACAGACATGGGGTACACAGACATGGTGCACACAGACATGGGGCACACAGACATGGTGCACACAGACATGGTGTACACAGACATGGGGCACACAGACATGGTGCACACAGACATGGGGCACACAGACATGGGGCACACAGACATGGAGCACACAGGCGTAGGGCACACAGACATGGGGCACACAGACATGGGGCACACGGACATGAAGCACACAGACATGGGGCACACAGACATGGGACACACAGACATGGGAAACACAGACATGGGGTACACAGACATGGGGTACACGGACATGGGGCACACGGACATGAGGCACACAGACATGGAGCGCACAGACATGGTGCACACAGACATGGGACACACAGACATGGTGCACACAGACATGGAGCGCACAGACATGGTGCACACAGACATGTTGCACACAGACATGGAGCACACAGACATGGGGTACACAGACATGGTGTACACAGACATGGGACACACAGACCTAGTGCACACAGACATGAGGCACACGGACATGTTGCACACAGACATGGGGTACACAGAGATGGTGCACACAGACATGGTGCACACAGACATGGGGCACACAGACATGGGGCACACAGACATGGAGCACACAGACATGGGACACACAGACATGGGGCACACAGACATGGTGCACACAGACATGGGGCACACAGACATGGGGCACACAGACATGGAGCACACAGACATGGGACACACAGACATGGTGCACACAGACATGGGGTATACAGACATGGTGCACACAGACATGGAGCACACAGACATGGGACACACAGACATGGGGCACACAGACATGGTGCACACAGACATGGGGCACACAGACATGGGGCACACAGACATGGAGCACACAGACATGGGACACACAGACATGGTGCACACAGACATAGTACACACATACATGGTGCACACAGACATGGGGCACACAGACATGGGACACACAGACATGGTGCACACAGACATGGGGTACACAGACATGGTGCACATAGACATGGGGCACACAGACATGGGGCACACAGACATGGGGTACACAGACATGGGACACACAGACATGGTGCACACAGACATGGGGCACACAGACATGGGGTACACAGACTTGGGGCACACAGACATGAGGCACACAGACATGGGGCACACAGACATGGGGCACACAGACATGGTGCACACAGACATGGGGCACACAGACATGGGGTACACAGACATGGGGTACACAGACATGGTGCACACAGACATGGGGCAGACAGACATGGGGCACACAGACATGGGGTACACAGACATGGGGTACACAGACATGGGACACACAGACATGGTGCACACAGACATGGTGCACACAGACATGGGGCACACAGACATGGGGTACACAGACATGGTGCACACAGACATGAGGCACACGGACATGGTGCACACAGACATGGGGTACACGGACATGGGGTACACAGACATGGGATACACAGACATGGGACACACAGACATGAGGCACACAGACATGGTGCACACAGACATGGGGCACACAGACATAGTACACACATACATGGTGCACACAGACATGGGGCACACAGACATGGGACACACAGACATGGTGCACACAGACATGGGGTACACAGACATGGTGCACATAGACATGGGGCACACAGACATGGAGCACACAGACAGGGGACACTCAGACATGGGACACACAGACATGGTGCACACAGACATGGTGCACACAGTCATGGTGCACACAGACATGGAGCACACAGACATGGGGCACACAGACATGGAGCACACAGACATGGGACACACGGACATGGGACACACAAACATGGAGCACACAGACATGGGACACACAGACATGGGGTACACAGAAATGGTGCACACAGACATTGTGCACACAGACATGGAGCACACAGACATGGGACACACAGACATGGTGCACACAGACATGGTGCACACAGACATGGGGCACACAGACATGGGGTACACAGACATGGTGCACACAGACATGAGGCACACGGACATGGTGCACACAGACATGGGGTACACGGACATGGGGTACACAGACATGGTGCACACAGACATGGGGTACACAGACATGGGGCACACAGACATGGGGTACACGGACATGGAGCACACAGACATGGTGCACTCAGACATGGGGCACACAGACATGGGGCACACAGACATGCGGCACACAGACATGGGGCACACAGACATGGGGTACACGGACATGGGGCACACAGACATGGGGTACACGGACATGGAGCACACAGATATGGGGCACACAGACATGGAGCACACAGACATGGGGTACACAGACATGGTGCACACAGACATGGTGTACACAGACTTGGGGCACACAGACATGGAGCACACAGACATGGGGTACACAGACATGGTGCACACAGACATGGGGCACACAGACATGGTGCACACAGACATGGTGTACACAGACATGGGGCACACAGACATGGGGCACACAGACATGGGGCACACAGACATGGGGCACACAGACATGGAGCACACAGGCGTAGGGCACACAGACATGGGGCACACAGACATGGGGCACACGGACATGAAGCACACAGACATGGGGCACACAGACATGGGACACACAGACATGGGACACACAGACATGGGGTACACGGACATGGGGCACACGGACATGAGGCACACAGACATGGAGCGCACAGACATGGTGCACACAGACATGGGACACACAGACATGGTGCACACAGACATGGAGCGCACAGACATGGTGCACACAGACATGTTGCACACAGACATGGAGCACACAGACATGGGGTACACAGACATGGTGTACACAGACATGGGACACACAGACCTAGTGCACACAGACATGAGGCACACGGACATGTTGCACACAGACATGGGGTACACAGACATGGTGCACACAGACATGGTGCACACAGACATGGGGCACACAGACATGGGGCACACAGACATGGAGCACACAGACATGGGACACACAGACATGGGGCACACAGACATGGTGCACACAGACATGGGGCACACAGACATGGGGCACACAGACATGGAGCACACAGACATGGGACACACAGACATGGTGCACACAGACATGGGGTATACAGACATGGTGCACACAGACATGTAGCACACAGACATGGGACACACAGACATGGGGCACACAGACATGGTGCACACAGACATGGGGCACACAGACATGGGGCACACAGACATGGAGCACACAGACATGGGACACACAGACATGGTGCACAAGACATGGGGTACACAGACATGGTGCACACAGACATGGAGCACACAGACATGGGACACACAGACATGGGACACACAGTCATGGGGCACACAGACATGGAGTACACAGACATGGTGCGTACAGACATGGGACACACAGACATGGGACACACAGACATGGGGCACACAGACATGGGGTACACAGACATGGGGCACACAGACATGGAGCACACAGACATGTGGCACACGGACATGGTGCACACGGACATGGGGCACACAGACATGGTGCACACGGACATGGGGCACACAGACATGTGGCACACGGACATGGTGCACACGGACATGGGGCACACAGACATGGTGCACACGGACATGGGGCACACAGACATGAGGCACACGGACATGGGGCACACAGACATGGTGTACACAGACATGGTGCACACAGACATGCACACAGACATGGGGCACACAGACATGGGGCACACAGACATGGGGTACACAGACATGAGGCACACAGACATGGGACACACAGACATGGTGCACACAGACATGGGACACACAGACATGGGGCACACAGACATGGGGCACACAGACATGGGGCACACAGACATGGGACACACAGACATGGTGCACACAGACATGGTGCACACAGACATGGGGCACACAGACATGGGACACACAGACATGGTGCACACAGACATGGAGCACACAGACATGGTGCACACAGACATGGTGCACACAGACATGGGGCACACAGACATGGTTCACACAGACATGGGGCACACAGACATGGAGCACACAGACATGGTGTACACAGACATGGGGCACACAGACATGGAGCACACAGACATGGTGCACACAGACATGGGGCACACAGACATGGGACACACAGACATGGGACACACAGACATGGTGCACACAGACATGGGGTACACAGACATGGGACACACAGACATGGAGCACACAGACATGGTGAGAGGGAGCAGCCCCAGATCGTGGTCCACGTTGGCACCAACGACATAGGTAGGAAGAGGCGTGAGGATCTTAGGCAGCCTTTCAGGGAGCTAGGTTGGAAGCTCAGAGCTAGAACGAACAGAGTTGTTGTCTCTCATTTGTTACCCGTGCCACGTGATAGAGAGTCGAGCAATAGTGAGAGACAACAGTTAAATGTGTGGTTACAGGGATGGTGCAGGAGGGAGGGATTCCGGTATTTGGATAACTGGGGTTCTTTCTGGGGAAGGTGGGACCTCTATAAACAGGATGGTCTCCACCTGAACCTGAGGGGCACCAGCATCCTTGGGGGGAGGTTCGCTAGTGCTCTTTGGGAGGGTTTAAACTAACTCTGCAAGGACATGGGAACCTGGACTGTAGCTTTAGGGTACAGGACCTGGAGTGTCGGGAGGTTAGGAACATGGCATCAATCTCGAACGAGGGTGCCGGTAAACAGGAAGGTGGCTTGAAGTTTGTATACTTCAATGCCAGAAGTATAAGAAATAAGGTAGGTGAACTTGCAGCGTGGGTTGGTACCTGGGACTTCGATGTTGTGGCCATTACAGAGACGTGGGTAGAACAGGGACAGGATTGGCTGTTGCAGGTTCCAGGGTTTAAATGTTTTAGTAGGGTCAGAGATGGGGGTAAAAGAGGGGGAGGTGTGGCATTGTTTGTCAAGGATAGTATTACAGCGGTGGAAAGGATGATGGATGAAGACTTGCCATCTGAGGTAGTTTGGGCTGAGGTTAGAAATAGGAAACATGAGGTCACCCTGTTAGGAGTTTTCTACAGGCCTCCTAATAGTCCTAGAGACGTAGAGGAAAGTATTGCAAGGATGATTCAGGAGAAGAGTGAAAGTAATAGGGTGGTTGTTATGGGGGACTTTAACTTCCCTGATATTGATTGGGAAAGCTACAGCTCAAGTTCGTTAGATGGGTCGGTGTTTGTCCAATGTGTGCAGGAGGGTTTCCTGACACAATATGTAGATAGGCCAACAAGAGGTGAGGCCATACTGGATTTGGTTCTGGGTAATGAACCAGGCCAGGTGTTAGACTTGGAGGTAGGTGAGCACTTCGGGGGCAGTGACCACAACTCGGTGACTTTTACTCTAGTGATGGAGAGGGATAAGTGTGCACTGCAGGGCAGGAGTTATAGCTGGGGGCAGGGAAATTATGATGCGGTGAGGCATGACTTAGGATGTGTGGATTGGAAAAATAGGCTTCAAGGGACGGACACAATTGATATGTGGAGATTATTCAATGAACAGCTAATGGGTGTCCATGATAAGTATGTACCTGTCAGGCAGGGAGGAAAGGGTCTTGTGAGGGAGCCGTGGTTTAATAAGGAATTGGAATCCCTTGCGAGAGGGAAGAGGGCGGCCTATGTAAAGATGAGGCGTGAAGGTTCAGTTGGGGCGATTGAGAGTTATAAGGTAGCCAGGAAGGATCTCAAGAGAGAGCTAAGAGCAGCGAGAAGGGGACATGAAAAGTCCTTAGTTGGTAGGATTAGGGAAAACCCAAAGGCTTTCTATAGGTATGTCAGGAATAAAAGGATGACTAGGGTAGGAATAGGTCCAGTCAAGGATAGTAGTGGGAAGTTGTGCGTGGAGGAAGAGGAGATTGGAGAGACACTAAATCAACACTTTTCGTCAGTATTCACTCAGGAACAGGACATTGTTGCTGATGTGGATATTGAGTCACAAGTGATTAGAATGGATGGCTTTGAGGTACGTAGGGAAGAGGTCCGGGGAATACTGGAAAGGGTGAAAATAGATAAGTCCCCTGGGCCTGATGGCATTTATCCTAGGATCCTCTGGGAAGCTAGGGAGGAGATAGCGGAGCCATTGGCCTTGATTTTTATGTCCTCGTTGTCTACAGGAATAGTGCCAGAAGACTGGAGGATAACGAATGTGGTCCCCTTGTTCAAGAAGGGGAGTAGGGACAGCCCTAGTGACTATAGGCCGGTGAGTCTCACTTCTGTTGTGGGCAAAGTCTTAGAGAGAATTGTAAGGGATAGGATTTATGAACATCTGGATAGGAATAATGTGATCAAGGATAGTCAGCATGGTTTTGTGAAGGGCAGGTCGTGCCTCACAAACCTTATTGAATTCTTTGAAAGGGTGACCAAGGAAGTGGACGAGGGTAAAGCAGTAGATGTGATGTATATGGATTTTAGCAAGGCGTTCGATAAGGTACCCCATGGGAGGCTAATGCAAAAAGTACGGAGGTATGGCATTGAGGGTGCATTAGAGGTTTGGATTAGGAATTGGCTGGCTGGAAGGAGACAGAGGGTAGTAGTTGATGGTAAAGGTTCATCTTGGAGCGCAGTTACTAGCGGTGTTCCACAAGGATCTGTTTTGGGACCATTGCTGTTTGTCATTTTTATAAATGACCTGGAGGAGGGGCTTGAAGGCTGGGTGAGCAAGTTTGCGGATGACACGAAAGTCGGTGGAGTTGTGGACAGCGAAGAAGGATGTGGCAGGTTACAGCGGGATATAGATAAGTTGCAGAGCTGGGCAGAAAGGTGGCAAATGGAATTCAATGTAGCTAAGTGTGAAGTCATTCACTTTGGTAGGAGTAACAAGAAGATGGATTACTGGGCTAATGGTAGACTACTTGGCAGTGTGGATGAGTACAGGGATCTTGGTGTCCATGTACACAGATCTTTGAAAGTTGCCACCCAGGTAAATAGTGCAGTGAAGAAGGCATATGGTGTACTGGGCTTTATTGGTAGAGGAATTGAGTTCCGGAGTCCTGAGGTCATGTTGCAGTTGTATAGGACTCTGGTGCGGCCGCATCTGGAGTATTGTGTGCAGTTTTGGTCGCCATACTATAGGAAGGATGTGGAGACACTGGAATGGGTGCAGAGGAGGTTTACCAGGATGTTGCCTGGCATGGTAGGAAAATCGTATGAGGAAAGGCTAAGGCACTTGGGGCTGTTTTCATTGGAGAAAAGAAGGTTTAGGGGTGACTTGATAGACGTGTACAAAATGATTAGCGGTTTTGATAGAGTTGACAGTGAGAACCTTTTTCCGCGTATGGAGTCAGCTGTTACTAGGGGACACAGCTTTAAATTAAGGGGTGGTAGGTATAGGACAGATGTTAGGGGTAGATTCTTTACTCAGCGAGTCGTGAGTTCATGGAATGCCCTGCCAGTAGCAGTGGTGGACTCTCCCTCTTTATGGGCATTTAAACAGGCATTGGATAGGCATATAGAGGATAGTGGGCTAGTGTAGGTTAGGTGGGCTTGGATCGGCGCAACATCAAGGGCCAAAGGGCCTGTACTGCGCTGTATTCTTCTATGTTCTATGTTCTATATGGTGCACACAGACATGATGCACATAGACATGGTGCACACAGACATGGGGCACACGGACATGGTGCACACAGACATGATGCACATAGACATGGTGCACATAGACATGGTGCACACAGACATGGTGCACACAGACATGGGGCACACAGACATGGTGCACACAGACATGGGGTACACAGACATGGGGCACACAGACATGGTGCACACAGACATGGGGCACACAGACATGGTGCACACAGACATGGTGCACACAGACATGGGACACACAGACATGGGGTACACGGACATGGGCACACTGACATGGGGCACACAGACATGGTGCACACAGACATGGGGCACACAGACATGGGGTACACGGACATGGGGCACATAGACATGGTGCACACTGACATGGGGCACACAGACATGGGGCACACAGACATGGGCACACTGACATGGGGCACACAGACATGGTGCACACAGACATGGGGCACACAGACATGGGCACACTGACATGGGGCACACAGACATGAGGCACACCGGTACGGGGCACACTGGTACGGGGCACACCGGTACGGGGCACACTGGTATGAGGCACACTGGTACGGGGCACACCGGTATGGGGCACACCGGTACGGGGCACACCGGTACGGGGCACACTGGTACGGGGCACACCGGTACGGGGCACACTGGTATGGGGTACACCGTTATGGGGCACACCGGTACGGGGCACACCGGTACGGGGCACACCGTTATGAGGCACACCGGTATGGGGCACACCGTTATGGGGCACACCGGTACGGGGCACACCAGTACGGGGCACACCGTTATGAGGCACACCGGTATGGGGCACACCGGTATGGGGCACACTGGTACGGGGCACACCGTTATGGGGCACACCGGTACGGGGCACACCGGTATGGGGCACACTGGTACGGGGCACACCGGTACGGGGCACACCGTTATGAGGCACACCGGTATGGGGCACACCAGTACGGGGCACACCGTTATGAGGCACACCGGTATGGGGCACACCGTTATGGGGCACACCGGTACGGGGCACACCGGTATGGGGCACACTGGTACGGGGCACACCGGTACGTGGCACACCGGTATGGGGCACACAGGTACGGGGCACACCGGTATGAGGCACACCGGTACGGGGCACACCGGTATGGGGCACACAGACATGGACACTCCTCAAAGCCTGTCCACCATCTGCAGTGCACAAGACAGGAGTGTGACAGAATAATCCCCACTTGCCTGGATGCGTGCATCTCCAACAACATTCCTCATCCTGATTTGGAACTATTTTGCTGTTCCTTTAAGATTGTTGCATCAAAATCATGGAGTTCCCTCTCTAACAGCACTTCAGCTCTACTCACAGCCTGCGAGAACTGTTCAAGAAGGCAGCTTGCTACCACCTTCTTGAGGGCAATTGGGAATGGGTATCAAATTCCTGATGAAGGGCTTTTGCCCGAAACGTTGATTTCGCTGCTCATTGGATGCTGCCTGAACTGCTGTGCTCTTCCAGCACCACTAATCCAGTGTTTGATTTTCAGCATCTGCAGTCATTGTTTTTACAATGGGTATCAAATGCTTGCCCAGCCAATGATGCCCACATTCTGTCAATGAAAAATAAGTTGCTTGTTTTGGTAATCAATAAGTCCTGTGTGATAATTCCATTTATCTACCTGTTTCGGGACCCTGAATATCCTTGTCTAACGATAGCCTACTAATCCCTTATTTGTGAAATGTTCACTTGAACCTCAACAGGTGTTTCTAAAGAAGCTGGTGTAAGGGCAAAGCACAAAGAGCATTACAGCACAGGAACAGGCCCTTCGGCCCTTCAAGCCTGCGCCGATCCAGATCCTCTGTCTAAACCTGTCGCCTATTTTCTAAGGATCTGTCTCCCTCTGCTCCCTGCCCATTCATGTATCTGTCTAGATACATCTTAAATGACATTATCATGCCCACTTCTACCACCTCCACTGGCAATGTGTTCCAGGCACCCACTACTCTCTGCATAAAGAATGTTCCACACATATCTCCCTTAAACCTTTCCCCTCTCACCCTGAATTCGTGACCCCGAGTAATTGAGTCCCCCACTCTGGGAAAAAGCTTCTTGCTATCCACCCTGTCAATGCCTCTTATGATTTTGTAGACCTCATCCTCTGTGTTTCTAATGAAAATAATCCTAATCTACTCAACCTCTCTTCATAGCTAGCACCCTCCATACCAGGCAACATCCTGGTGAACCTCCTCTACACCCTCTCCAACGCATCCACATCCTTTTGGTAATATGGCGACCAGAACTGTACACAATATTCCAAATGTGGCCAACCCAACGTCCTATGAAACTGTAACATGACCTGCCAACTCTTGTACTCAACACCGATGAAGGAAAGCATGCTGTCTGCCTCTTGACTGCTCTATCAACCTATATTGCCACCTTCAGAGTACAAAGGACCTGAACACCCAGATCTCTCTGTACATCAATGTTCCCCAGGGCTTTTCCATTAACTGTATAGTTTGCTCTCACCACACATTTGCCTGGATTGAACTCCATCTGCCATTTCTCCACCCAATTCTCCAATCTATTTATATTCTGCTGCACTCTCTGACAGTCCCTCTCACTGTTTGCTACTCCACCAATCTTAGTGTAATCTGCAAACTTGCTAATCAGACCACCTATACCTTCCTCCAGATCATTTATGTATATCACAAACAACTGTGGTCCCAGCACGGATCCCTGGTCACAATGGGAAGGGGTGCAGTGGGTGGAGAGTTTCGGATTTCCACTGCCTTTCATTGCTTCCTGATGTGACCCTTCACAGTCTCACTCTGCTCTGATCTCAGAATCTTTGTTGGTGTTTCCAAACCTGTCCATGGCTTCCCCCTACCCCTGTCCCTGCAATCTCCTCCATCTTCATGAGCCTTTGTGATCTCAAAATGGCTCCAAAATGAGCCTCGTGAGTATCTAATATTGGCATCTGTGCCTTCGTCTGCTTAGGCCCTAGTTTCTGGAATCCTCCTCTTCAACACACTTTGTCCTCTTCTCCGTCTCTCTCCACACTCCTTCGAAGTGGGATCATAGAATTGTTATAGAGCAAATGTAGGCCATTCAGTCCATCAAGGCACTCGAGCCTTTTCCTCATATCTCTAAACATCATTTCTAATTAAAGAATTCCTCAATGGCCTCCTGAGAGCAGCGATTAAACCCGTCTCTGTCACATATCCAGGCAGTGCATTCCAAACCTAAACTGCTTGCTGTGTGTAAAAGTTTGTTCTCATAGAATCATAGAGAAGGGAAGCACACCCTTCAGCCTAACCTGCCCATGCCACCCAGTTTTCACAATTAAACTAATCCCATTTTTTTTTAGATTACTTACAGTGTGGAAGCAGGCCCTTCGGCCCAACAAGTCCACACTGACCTGCCGAAGCGCAACCCACCCAGACCCATTCCCCTACACTTGCCAGCGTTTGGTCCATATCCCTCCATACCTATCCCACCATGCACCTGTCCAAATGATTTTTAAATGACGAAATTATACTTGCCTCCACTACTACCTCTGGCAACCTGTTCCAGTCACTCACCAGTCCTTTGTATGAAAAGATTGCCCTCTGGACCCTTTCGTATTGCTCCCCTCTCAATTAAAAACTATGCCCTCTAGTTTTAGACTCCCCCACCATGGGAAAAAGCTGTTGGCTATCTACCTTATCTATACCTGACATGATTTTATAAACCTGTACAAGGTCACCCCTCAATCTTCCACGTTCCAGGGAAACACATCCCAGCCTATCCAACCTCTCCTTATAACTGAAACCTTCCAGTTCAAACTAGCCTTTGCTTCTTTTGCTTCTTTAACTTTATACCCTGCTAGCTCTCGATCCCCTAAGGAGTGGGATTAGTTGCTCCCTATCTACTCCATCCAGACCCGTCATGCGTTTGGAAACTTCTATCAGATGTCTGCTTTCTCCTGAAGTTTGGATGCTCCTCGAACGCTACAGCTTTGACCAAGCCTTTGGCCACTTGTTGTCATGGTTACCTGCTGAAGGTCAGTGTCAAACTCCTAATACACCTGTCACAGTACCTCAAGGCATGCTCCTGAATGGAACGTGGTACTAAATAAATATAAGTTGCTGTTTTCATGTTCAAGGGATAATATGCCTCGTCTATATCACCTGTCCTCATCATTTGACCCTCTTAACCCCGAATGGTCTTATCTATCGCTTCTCTTTTACATGTTTCTGCTCTAAATCTGCGCTCTAACATCTCATACACAATGGAGTTGCAGACTTCAAATAAATCCATCTCATTTTTGAATAAATTGTCTGCCTGATTAACAGCTTGCAACTTTTCATGTGGGAGGATTGCTTTTCTTTCTTAGCAAAATCTGTCTCTGCAATGAATCTTAAACATTTCCTGTTCCTACAGCAACAGACATGTATAACCAGGGATAACAGATGCTTACTGATTAACTATGCATCTCTCTTCCCCCCCACTCCTCTACCCCCAGCCTATTTATTTTGTGTAAGAGTCCAGTAAAGTAAATAACTCTTACAAAACTCTTCCTCCTGCGGTAGATTGCGTCACTGAGATGGAGCTCAGCAATACTCACCTGTGTAAGTCAAAACCCAACCAAATCTAAATCCCAACTCAACCCAACCCAAACCCGAAACAACCCAACTCAACCCAACCCAACCCAGATCCAATCCAATCCAACCAAACCCAACCCAACTAAACCCAACCAAACCCAACCCAAATTCAATCTGATCCAACCAATCCCGACCCAACCCAACCAAACCCAACCCATCCCAACCCAAACCCAACTCAAACTCAACCCAAACCCGACACAAACCTATCCAACCCAATCCAACCCAACCCAATCTGACCCAACCCAAACTCAACACAACCCAACTCAACCCAAATCCAATCCAATCTAACCAAATCCAACTAAATCCGACCCATCCCAACCCAAACTCAACTCAATCCCAACCCAACCCAACCCAAATCCAATCCAATCCAACCCAACGCAACTCAACCCAATCCAGCCCAACCCAAACCCAAACCAACCCAACTCAAATCAACCCAAACCCAACACAACCCCACCCAATGCAACCCAACTCAACCCAACTCAACCTAACCCAAATCAAACCCCAACCCGACACAACACAAACCCAACCCAACCCCAACCCAACCCCACCCAACCCCACCCAACCTAACCCCACCCACCAAAACTCAATCACACCCAACCTTAGGGTGTGGTGCATTGGTAATATCACTAGGCTAGTGATTAAGGATCTTAGGCTGATGTCCTAGGGACATGGTTTCAAATCTCTGCCATGCTGGATGGTGTAGTTTCAGTTCAATGAAAATCTGCAGCAAAAGAAGTTCATTTAACACCAATCAGGATGCTATTGTCAATTGCTGGGGTGAAAAAGGAATCTGGTTCACAACTGCTCTTTTGAGAAGGAAATCTGCTGTCATTAGCAATTAGGAATGGATAATAAATGCTGGCCCAGTCAATGATGCCCAAATCCCATGAATGACATAAGAAGCTAGAGAAGTAATTGTTGGGCCTCTTGCTGCGATATTTGTATCATCAATAGTCACGGGTAAGGTACCAGAAGACTGGAGGTTGGTGCCACTAACACGGGGCAGCACAGTGGCTTAGTGGTTAGCACTGCTGCCTCACAGTACCAGGCACTCGGGTTCAATTCCCACCTCGGGCAACCGCCTGTGTGAAGTTTGCACATTCTCCCCGTGTCTGCGTGGGTTTCCTCCGGGTGCTCCGGTTTCCTCCCACAGTCCAAAGATGTGCAGGTTAGGTGAATTGGCCATGCTAAATTGCCCGTAGTGGTAGGTGCATTAGTCAAGGGTAAATGTAGGGGAATGTGTCTGGGTGGGATGCTCTTCAGATGGTTGGTGTGGACTTGTTGGGCCAAAGGGCCTGTTTCCACACTGTAGGGAATCTAATCTAATCACTGATTAAGAAGGGTGGTAAGGACAAGCCAGGGAACTATAGACCGGTGAGCCTGACCTCAGTGGTGGGCAAGTTGTTGGAGGAAATCCTGAGGGACAGGATGTACATGTATTTGGAAAGGCAAAGACTGATTTGGGATAGTCAGCATGGCTTTGTGCATGGGAAATCATGTCTCACAAACTTGATTGAGTTTTTTGAAGAAGTAACAAAGAAGATTGATGAGGGCAGGGCAGTAGATGTGATCTATATGGACTTCAGTAAGGCATTTGACAAGGTTCCCCATGGGAGACCGATTAGCAAGGTTAGATCTCATGGAATACAGGGAGAACTAGCCATTTGGATAGAGAACTGACTCAAAGGTAGAAGACAGAGGGTGGTGGTGGAGGATTGTTTTTCAGACTGGAGGCCTATGACCAGTGGAATGCCACAAGGATCGGTGCTGGGCCCTCTACTTTTTGTCATTTACATAAATGATTTGGATGTGAGCATAAGAGGTACAGCTAGTAAATTTGCAGATGACACCAAAATTGGAGGTGTCATGGACAGCGAAGAGGGTTACCTCAGATTACAACAGGATCTTGATCAGATGGGCCAATGGGCTGAGAAGTGGCAGATGGAGTTTAATTCAGATAAATGTGAGGTGCTGCATTTTGGGAAAGCAAATCTTAGCAGGACTAATATACTTAATGGTAAGGTCCTAGGGAGTGTTGCTGAACAAAGAGGCCTTGGAGTGCAGGTTCATAGCTCCTTGAAAGTGGAGTCGCAGGTAGATAGGATAGTGAAGAAGGTGTTTGGTATGCTTTCCTTTATTGGTCAGAGTATTGAGTACAGGGGTTGGGAGGTCATGTTGCGGCTGTACAGGACATTGATTAGGCCACTGTTGGAATATTGCGTGCAATTCTGGTCTCCTTCCTATCGGAAAGATGTTGTGAAATTTGAAAGGGTTCAGAAAAGATTTACAAGGATGTTGCCAGGGTTGGAGGATTTGAGCTACAGAGAGAGGCTGAACAGGCTGGGGCTGTTTTCCCTGGAGCTTGGAGGCTGAGGGGGTGACCTTATAGAGGTTTACAAAATTATGAGGGGCATGGATAGGATAAATAGACAAAGTCTTTTCCCTGGGGTCAGGGATTTCAGAATTAGAGGGCATAGGTTTAGGGTGAGAGGGGAAAGATATAAAAGAGACCTAAGGGGCAACCTTTTCACACAGAGGGCGGTGCGTGTATGGAATGAGCTGCCAGAGGAAGTGGTGGAGGCTGGTACAATTACAACATTTAAAAGGCATTTGGATGGGTATATGAATAGGAAGGGTTTGGAGGGATATGGGCCGGGTGCTGGCAGGTGGGACTCGATTGGGTTGGGATATCTGGTCGGCATGGACGGGTTGGACCGAAGGGTCTGTTTCCATGCTGTATGTCTCTATGACTCTAATGCAACAGCTAGAATACCTGTTCTGTTAAGGTACACTTCATTGAAGACATACAATTTTTTGCAGATTATGATTGTTCTTGTCAACATTGTTATGGTTGAAAATAGCGATTGTTCTTGCTGTTTAAGGTAATGGTTTTGAAAGAGTTAAAGTTGGTGAGTGAATTAGGCTCCATCCAATCTGATATCATGTGATGAATCGAGTTTGGGATCCAAATGGGGTCTGTTGTGTCGTCCCTGTCTCTTGATAGATAATCTTGAATCAACCAGCTCAGAAATTGTATTACATGCCTCTGGAGTAGGTGGGCTGTGAACATGGGTCTCCTGCCTCAGAGGTAGGGACACTACAAATGCGTCACAGGAGTCCTTGTCTTCTGATAGCTTTTGTAATTATACATAAGTAGCTAATGCAACATGTACCCATTGCGATTGTCCAGTAAATTACACCCTGTTAAACCTGGTGCCTCTCCTTGTTGAGACTCACAAGTGATCCATCTTTTACCAGTGTTACCTAACAGACACTCTGACCCAGCGATGAAAGGAGGATTGATGACAGAACTCTATCTTTGGTAGTGGTTGGGTCCATAGCACGTACAACAGTTAGAGCAGAGCAGGTTAAGATGCTTGGAATGGAAACATAAGGCTGTTCTGGAGTACATGTAGTCCAAACAACATCAGCCATTTGTTCCAAGGTAGATGTGCAATCTCAGTCAGGAAGAAAAGAGAGCATGAGTCCAGAAATGAAGATTTTGCAAAGCTGAAACAGACCATCTGAGAAAGTGTCACAAATGATGGAGAAACTCAACAGATCTGGCAGCATCTCGTGGGAAGGAAACAGTTAATGACATTGTTCCAAAGAGTCACACCGGACTCAAAGTGTTAACTGTGTTTCTCTCTCCACAGGCATGTTGCCTGACTTGCTGAGTTTTACCAGCACTCTCTGTTTACATTTCCAATCTCCTTCATCCACTTTTATTTCAGGGTTTAATTCAGTGCCTCCTCTCTTCCAGCTTTATCACCTTGAAGAAGTCTTGCTTGACTCTCTGATGGGATCTCTGGCTGAAGGCTTGTTCAGCTTCATTGCTTTCTATTTCCTCACTGGAATTTGGTCATGTGTTTTGCCAGAAGTTGTCTTCTCTGTCCTCAGTAGTCTTCTCCAGCTCCAAATTACCCCACCCCCCTTTGATACCACTTCCTTCAAATTTCAGGTCCGGCCAAGATGGGAGGTATCATAGATTGGATAGGCTGGGATCTTTCTCATTGGAACAGAGGAGGTTGAGAGGTGACCTTATAGAAGTTTGCACTTCATGAGGGGCATAGATAGTACAGATAAAGTGAATAACAAAGGCTTTTTCCTTAAGGTGGGGGAGTTCAAAACTAGGAGGCGTATTTTGAAGGAAAAAGATTAAAAAAGGGCATGAGAAGCAACTTTTTTACACAGATAGTAGTTAGTGTGTGGAGTGAGCTGCCAGAGGAAATGGTGGATGCAGATATGGTTACAACATTTGAAAGACACTTGGATAAATACATGAATAGAAAAGTTTTGGAGGGATAATGGGCCAGGAGCAGGCTGGTGGGACTAGTTTAGTTTGGGAATGTGGTTGGTATGGACTGGTTGGACTGAGGAGCCTGTTTCTGTGCTGTATGACTCTATGAAACAACATTAGCTCCTAAAACTCTCAGGTACTGACGCCCCAACTGTGCCCTCAAGTTCGAAATTTCCCCCATTGGATAAAATGTCTTCTCAGTACCTATCCAGACAAATAACCCACCAATCTCTCTCAGAATTGTACATGTTTCAATAAGATCAACCTCTAAACTATGACTGACACAGGACCAAACCAGTCAACCTTTCTCCACAAGATAGACAACTTCAAAAAGGAATCAATCCTGTGGAACTCCTCGGAGCAGCCTTCAATGTAAATCTCCCCAAAATAAGAAGATTAAAACTGCACACAGGGAAAATCACCAAAGTGTTATTAGAGAGACATGCCTGGCCCTAGCTTCTTCAGGTTAGGGAGACTGCTTCACAGTAACCTCAGCCAGTGCCAGAATTGAACCCACGCTGCTAATATCGCTAATCAGCTGCTCGGCCAACTGAGCAAATCAACCCTCATAATCTTCCATCAGTATACAACGCACCAAGGGTGTACCTGTGTGTGGTGTGGTCTCAGTGATGAAAGAGTGGAATTTGCAGCTGCAAGGTATAGAGTCATAGAGTCATAGAGATGTACAGCATGGAAACAGACCCTTTGGTCCAACCCGTCCATGCCGACCAGATATCCCAACACAATAAGTCCCACCTGCCAGCACCCGGCCCATATTCCTCCAAACCCTTCCTATTCATATATCCATCCAAATGCTTCTTAAAGGTTGCAATTGTACAAGCCTCCATCACTTCCTCTGGCAGCTCATTCCATACACATACCACCCTCTGTGTGAAAAAGTTGCCCCTTAGGTCTCTTTTATATCTTTCCCCTCTCACCCTAAACCTATGCCCTCTAATTCTGGACTCCCTGACTCCAGGAAAAAAAGCTTTGTCTTACCCCTCAGACTCCGACGCTCCAGGGAAAACAGCCCCAGCCTGTTCAGCCTCTCTCTATAGCTCAAATCCTCCAACCCTGGCAACATCCTTGTAAATGTTTTCTGAACCCTTTCAAGTTTCACAACATCTTTCTGATAGGAAGGAGACCAGAATTGCATGCAATATTCCAACAGTGGCCTAACCAATGTCCTGTACAGCCGCAACGTGACCTCCCAACTCCTGTACTCAATACTCTGACCAATAAAGGAAAGCATACCAAATGCTTTCTTCACTATCCTATCTACCTGCGACTCCACTTTCAAGGAGCTATGAACCTGCACTCCAAGGTTTCTTTGTTCTGAAACGTTCCCTAGGACCTTACCATTAAGTGTATAAGGCCTGCTAAGATTTGCTTTACCAACATACAGCACCTCACATTTATCTGAATTAAACTCCATCTGCCAATTCTCAGCCCATTGGCCCATCTGATCCTGTTGTAATCTGAGGTAACCCTCTTCACTGTCCACTACACCTCCAATTTTGGTGTCATCTGCAAACTTACGAACTGTACCTCTTATGCTCACATCCAAATCATTTATGTAAATGACAAAAAGTAGAGGGCCCAGCACCAATCCTTGTGGCACTCAACTGGTCACAGGCCTCTAGTCTGAAAAACAACCTTCCACCACCACCCTCTGTCTTCTACCTTTGAGCTAGTTCTATATCCAAATGACTAGTTCTCCCTGAATTCCGTGAGATCTAACCTTGCTAATCAGTCTCCCATGGGGAACCTTGTCGAACGCCTTACTGAAAGTCCATATAGATCACATCTACTGCTCTGCCCTCATCAATCCTCTTTGTTACTTCTTCAAAAAACTCAATCAAGTTTGTGAGACATGATTTCCCACGCACAAAGCCATGTTGACTATCCCGAATCAGTCCTTGCCTTTCCAAATATATGTATTTCCTGTCCCTCAGGATTCCCTCCAACAACTTGCCCAACACGGAGGTCAGGCTCACTGGTCTATAGTTCCCTGGCTTGTATTTACCGCCCTTCTTAAACAGTGGCATCACATTTGCCAACCTCCAGTCTTCTGGCACCTCACCTGTGACTATCGATGATACAATTATCTCAGCAAGAGGCCCAGCAATCACTTCTCTAGCTTCCCACAGAGTTCTAGGGTGCACCTGATCAGGTCCTGGGGATTTATCTATCTTTAACCATTTCAAGACATCCAGCACTTCCTCTTCTGTAATCTGGACATTTTGCAAGGTGTCACCATCTATTTCCCTCTAGTCTATACCTTCCATATCCTTTTCCACAGTAAATACTGATGCAAAATACTCGTTTATTATCTCCCCCATTTTCTGCAGCTCCACACAAAGGCCACCTTGCTGATCTTTGAGGGCCCTATTCTCTCCCTAGTTACCCTTTTGTCATTAACGTATTAGTAAAAACCCTTTGGATTCTCCTTAACTCTATTTGCCAAAGCTATCTCATGTCCCCTTTTTGACCTCCTGATTTCCCTCTTAAATATACTTCGACTTCCTTTATATTCTTCTAAGGATTCCCTCGATCTATCCTGTCTATAACTTACATATGCTTCCTTCTTTTCCTTAACCAAATCCTCAATTTCTTTAGTCATCCAGCATTCCCTATACCTACCAGCCTTTCCTTTCATCCTGACAGGAATATACTTTCTCTGGATTCTTGTTATCTCAATTCTGAAGGCTTCCCATTTTCCAGAAGTCCCTTTACCTGCGAACATCTGCCTCCAATCAGCTTTCGGAAGTTCTTGCCTAATACTGTCAAAATTGGCCTTTCCCCAATTTAGAAGTTCAACTTTTAGATCTGGTCTATCCTTTTCCATCACGATTTTGAATCTAATAGAATTATGGTCGCTGGCCCCAAAGTGCTCCCCCACTGACACCTCAGTCACCTGCCCTGCCTTATTTCCCAAGAGTAGGTCAAGTTTTGCACCTTCTCTAGTCAGTACGTCCACATACTGAATCAGAAAATGTTCTTGTACGCACTTAAGAAATTCCTCTCCATCTAAACTTTTAACACTATGGCAGTCCCAGTCTATGTTTGGAAAGTTAAAATCCCCTCCCATAACTACCCTATTATTCTTACAGATAACTGAGATTTCCTTACAAGTTTGTTTCTCAATTTCCCTCTGACTATTAGGGGGTCTATGATTCAATCCCAATAAGGTGATCATCCCTTTCTTATTTCTCAGTTCCACCCAAATAACATCCCTGGATGTATTTCCAGGAATATCCTCCCTCAGCACAGCTGTAATGCTATCCCTTATCAAAAACGCCACTCCCCCTCCTCTCTTGCCTCCCTTTCTATCCTTCCTGTAGCATTTGTATCCTGGAACATTAAGCTGCCAGTCCTGCCCCTCCCTGAGCCATGTTTCTGTAATTGCTATGATATCCCAGTCCCATGTTCCTAACCATGCCCTGAGTTCATCTGCCTTCCCTGTTAGGCCCCTTGCATTGAAATAAATACAGTTTAATTTATTAGTCCTACCTTGTCCCTGCCTGCCCTGACTGTTTGACTCACTTCTGTTTTCAGCTGTACCCGTCTCAGATCGATCTCTTTCCTCACTATCTCCCTGGGCCCCACTCCCCTCCCCCCCACCTTACTAGTTTAAATCCTCCCAAGCAGTTCTCGCAAATTTCCCTTCCAGTATATTAGTCCCCTTCCAATTTAGGTGCAATCCGTCCTTCTTGTACAGGTCACTTCTACCCCAAAAGAGATTCCAGTGATCCAAAAATATGAATCCTTCTCCCATACACCAACTCCTCAGCCATGCATTCATCTGCTCTAACCTCCTATTCCTGCCCTCACTATCTCGTAGCGCTGGGAGTAATCCAGATATTACTACACTCGAGGACCTCCTTTTTAAATTCCTGCCTCTCTCTGTAATCTCCCTTCAGACTCTCAACCTTTTCCCTTCCTATGTCATTGGTTCCAATGTGGACATTGACTTCTTGCTGGCCCCTTTCCCCCATGAGAACATTCTGCACCCTCTCCGAGACATCCTTGATCCTGGCACCAGGGAAACAAGACACCATTCTGCTTTTTCTCTGCTGGCCACAGAAACGTCTGTCTGTACCTCAGACTACAGAATCCCCTAACACAATTGATCTCTTGGAAGCCGATGTACCCCTCATCACATTAGAGCCAGTCTCAATACCAGAAACTTGGCTGTTCGTGCTATGTTCCCCTGAGAATTCATCACCCCCTACATTTTCCAAAACAGCATACCTGTTTGAAATGGGTATATCCACAAAAGACTCCTGCCCTTGGTGCCTACCTCTCTTACCCTTCATGGAGTTAACCCATCTATGTGACTGTATCTGAGACTTTCCCCCCTTTCCTATAACTGCCATCCATCACATACTGTTGCTGTTGCAAATTCCTTATTGCTTCTAATTGTCTCTCCAACTGATCCATTTGATCTGATAAGATTCGCAACCAACAGCATTTATGGCAGGTATAATCTGCTGTAATCCTTAAACTCTCTTTAAACTCCCACATCTGACAAGAAGCACATATCACTCTACTAAAGGCCATTTTTGCTCCTTCACAATCTACAGACCCAGAAAATAATACCATTTTATTCCTCTACAAACACTGTCCCAGGTTAGATTAATAGCTATGGCTTATATTTTAAACTTAATCAAGAGACATATCTCCAAAAACATACAATCAAGAAAGAACCTGAATGGATGAATTACAGAAAAAGTATGATTGTAAAAGGAATATTGTTACATGAGACCACAAAACCATTAGACATAGGAGTAGATGTAGACCATTGAGCCCATCGAGTCCACACTGCCAATCAATGAGGTCATTGGTTGATCTTATCATCCTCAACTCCACCTTCTTGCCTTTTCCCCATCACCCTTACTGTTTACAAATCTGTCTGTCTCAGCCTTGAATAGACTTAATGTCCCAGCCTGTGGTAAAGAATTCCACAGATTCACTGCACTCTGACAAAAGAAAGCCCTCCTCATCTCTGTCCTGAATGGGTGACCCTTTATTCTGAGAATATGCTCACTGGTCCTGGATCGTCCCACAAAGGGAAACCACCTTTCCACATATACTCTGTCAAGTCCCCTCAGGATCCTATATGTTTCAATAAGGTCTCCTCTTATTTTTTAAGCTCTAATGTGTACAGGCCCAACCTCTGCCCATAAGACAGTCTGAGATTTTATCTCCCCACTCTGGAGGCTTCTTGCCTCTCTTCCTGATGAAGGGCTTTTGCCCGAAACGTCGATTTTCCTGCTCCTGGGATGCTGCCTGACCGGCTGTGCTTTTCCAGCACCACTCTAATTTAGAGTCTGATCTCCAGCATCTGCAGTCCTCACCTTTGCCTGTGACTGTGTACCAGCCTAGTGAACCTTCTCTGTACTGCCCCAATGCCTGTATACCTTTCCTTAGATATGGAGACCAAGATTATTTCCAGAATAAAGCCGAAGTTCAAGTTTCCTCATGGCAGGCTAGTTAGCAAGGTCAGATCACATGGAGTACAGGGAGAACTAGCCATTTGAATGCAGAACATAAGAAGTAGAAGCAGGAGGAGGCCATCTGGCCCTCTGAGCTTCCTCTGCCTTTCAATACGATCTCTTTGTGACCTCAGCTCCACTTACCCGCACTCACACCATATCCCTTAATTCCTTTATTGCTCAAACTAATCTATCTGGCTTTAAAAGCATTTACTGAGGAAACCTCAAACATTTCACTGGGCAGGGAATTCCATAGATTTACAACCCTCTGGGTGAAGAAGTTCCTTCTCAATTCAGTCCTAAATCTGCTCCCTCTAATTTTGAGGCTATGCCCTATTGTCCAGTGGAAACTTCATCTAAACTTCTATCTTATCTATTTCCTTCCTAATTATATCTGTTTCATTAAGATCCCCCCCTCATTCTTCTACATTCTAATGAATATAATCCCAGTCTACTCCAGTCTCTCTACATAAGCCAACCCCCTCAACTCTGGAATCAACCTAGTGAACCTTCTCTGCACCCCCTCTAGTGCCAGTATATCCTTTCTCAAGCAAGGAGACCAAAACTGCATGCAGTACTCCAGGTGTGGCCTCACCAGCACCCTATACAGCTGCAACATAACCTCCCTGCTTTTAAACTCAATCCCTTTAGCAATGAAGGATGAAATTCCATTTGCCTTCCTAATTACTTGTAGCACCTGCAGACTAACCTTCTGCGATTCATGCACAAGGATACCCAGGTCCCTCTGCATCCCAGCAGGCTGCAACCTTTTACCAATCAAGTAATAATCCTACTTACTGTTACTCGTATCAAAATGGATGACTTCACATTTATTAACATTGTGTCCCATCTGCCAGACTTTTGCCCACTCACTTAAAGTATCATGTCCCTTTGCAAAGTTTCACAGAACTGGCTTGAAGGTAGAAGACAGAAGGTGTTGGTGGAGGATTGCTTTTCAGACTGGAGGCCTGTGACCAGTGGAGTGTCACAAGGATCGGTGCTGGGCCCTCTACATTTTGTCATTCACATCAATGATTTGGGTGCGAGCATAAGAGGTACGGTTAGTAAGTTTGCAGATGACACCAAAATTGGAGGTGTAGTGGACAACGAAGAGGGTTACCTCAGATTACAACAGGATCTTGACCAGATGGACCAATGGGCTGAGGAGTGGCAGATGGAGTTTAATTTAGATAAATGTGAGGCGCTGCATTTTGGAAAGGCAAATCAGGGCAGAACTTATACACTTAATGGTAAGGTCCTAGGGAGTGTTGCTGTACAAAGAGACCTTGGAGTGCAGGTTCATAGCTCCTTGAAAGTTGAGTTGAAAGTTGAAAGTGGAGTCACATGTAGATAGGGTAGTGAAGAAGGCATTTGGTACGCTTTCCTTTATTGGTCAGTGCATTGAGTATAGGAGTTGGGAGGTCATATTGTGGTTGTATAGGATATTCATTAGGCCACTTTGGAATATTGTGTGCAATTCTGGTCTCCCTCCTATCGGAAGGATGTTGTGAAACTTGAAAGAGTTCAGATAAGATTTACAAGGATGTTGCCAGGGTTGGAGGGTTTGAGCTATAGGGAGAGGCTGAACAGGCTGGGGCTGTTTTCCCTGGAGCGTCGGAGGCTGAGGGGTGACCTTATAGAGGTTTATAAGTTCATGAGGGGCGTGGATAAGATAAATAAACAAGGTCTTTTTTCCCAGTGTAGGGCAGTCTAAAAGTCAAGGGCTTGTGTTTAAGGTGAGAGGAGAAAGATTTAAAAGGGAACCGAAGGGGCAACGTTTTCATGTAGAATGTGGTGTGTGTATGGAATGAGCTGCCAGAGGATGTGGTGGAGGCTGGTACAATGACAGCATTTAAAAGGCATCTGGATGGGGATATGAATAGGAAGGGATTGGACGGATATGGGGTAAATGTTGGCAAATAGGACTGGATTAATTTAAGATATTTAGATAGCATGGACAAGTTGGACCGAAGGGTCTGTTTCCATGCTGCACATCTCTATGACTCTATGAATCTAAAAACAAAACAATCCATTTCTGTAAGCCAAATAACATATAAACCCATCTTACGATATGCTCCTGAAAAACGCAGAAGTCAGACTGCAGCTCGACTCTGTGTGGTGTTACTGTCAATGTCGTGAATGATAATATTGAAATGTAAGTGTTTGACAATACAGCAGTGGAAAAGGATACTTGATAAGGTACTGCTGATGATCAGCAGAATAGCAGCTCTTGAGGAAGAGCAAGTGTCACAAAACAAGAAGAAATAAAGCATTGTGTCTCAAATGTTGCTTTTTCTCAGTGTTGGAATCGTTTAATGAATACAGAATGTGGCTGTTAATTATAAGACATTGTGGCGTTAGGGGTTTTATTAACACACACAAAACAGGGTGTAGTACTTAAGTACGAGGTCACTTGAAAGGGACTATGAACTTAGAAGGTGTTCATCACATTTAAGTTGATTCCCAAGGTCTCATCTTCACAATTGCTAGCCAGGAACCAATGTTTATCTGTAAAAGAAGCACCATCAATTGTAAAAGACTCGGTGAGGATAATAACCAGTTGAGTTTCTTCAATGGAAGTGGTAATGAAAAGAGGAGAATGGGAAAGGACGGTGTGCGTCAAAATAATGTGGTCATAGCATCACAGGACTGCAGAGTTGCCATGGTGTGGAAGAAGGCCATTTGGCCCATTGTACCTGCACGAGTTCTCACCCATCTGGTTCACTTGAACGTCAGAGGCTGAGGGAAGTTTATAAAACTATGTGAAGGATGGATATTTGGAGTCTTTTTCCCAGGGTAGGAATGTGAGTTACTTGGAGACGTAGGATTAAGGTAAAAGGGGGTAAGTTTAAAGGTGAGTTTTTTTTACACAGAGGGTGGTAAGTGCCTGCAATGTGCTGCCAGAGGAGCTGATGGAGGTGGGTGCAATAGCAATGTTTAAGAGGCATCTTAACGGACAGATGACAGGGAATGGAGGGATACAAAGCGGAGAGAGAGAGAGGCCAAAGTTTTAGTTCAGAAAGGCTTCATGTGTCAGCACAGGCTTGGTGGGCCAAAGGACTTGTTCCTGTGCTGTACTGTTCATTGTTCTTTGTTGATGTCCTTCGGGGAAGGAAATTTGCCATCTTTCCCCGGCCTGTCCTCCATGTGATTCCAAATTCACCGCAGTGTGATTAATTCTTTAACTGTCCTCTTGGGCAATTAAGGATGGCAATAAATGCTTGCCCAGCCAACAACACCTGCATCCGGTGGCTGAATTTTAAAAAAGTTGCTGGAGAAGGCTGTTCACCCGATTGGGCCAATCGTGTCATTCAATACAATCATCACTGATCAAATGTGCTTTACCCACTCCATTGCCAGGACCCTGGACATCACTGACAATCAGAATCTCTGTCTTCAGCCTCCTCAGTGACTGCGTTTCCACAGGCCGTTGTGGGAGGACGTTCCAAACAAGAGATTAGATTGCAGCTGGGGTCATTTTCCTCTCTGTACCAATATTCTAGAATCAGAGAGGGTGGCTATGACAAGGCCTGGTCTATTGATGCGCGTTCATAAAGCAGGAAAGAAATCAGAAAGACTGGCACACTGTAATATTTAATTCTGGGTTAGTGGTGCTGGAAGAGCACAGCAGTTCAGGCAGCATCCGACCCTTGGATGCTGCCTGAACTGCTGTGCTCTTCCAGCACCTACTAATCCAGAATCTGGTTTCCAGCATCTGCAGTCATTGTTTTTACCGATTGTAATATTTAACCCCAAGGTGAACAAGCTAATGGATCTAAGGTTCCAAATGATTCTGAATGCAAATGGTAAATAGATTCTGAATGAATCTTAATGCTAATAGATCGAAGGTTCTAAATGGATCCAAATGCTAATGAATGTAAGTATCAAAAGTTGTGGAGAATTGTAATTAGCGGAGGACAGCCTGAGACAACAGAAGAGTTGCCCTGCATTTTAATAGCGCCTTCGAAAGCCACGCTCTGCACCAATCAGAATGACAGGCATCACAAAAAGGAAAAGGCGTTCCAATAGGATTAGACAACCAAAGAGTTAAGTGAATTAGCCAAGGTATCTGAAGTGAATTGAGGAAAAGGAAGTGCATTGAATCTTTAGATTTGGAATTGTTGGGTTGGCAGTACAATCAATTGTAGCCTTCAAGAGGGAAAAGCACTTGAAGGGGATAAGTGTTGTAAGCAGTTGGGAAAAGTGTGGGTGAATGGGACTAACTACTGTAAGAGAGCAAGTGTAGGCTTGATGGGCTGAATGGCCTTCTTCAAGTTCATCCTTGAGAATATGTCACTAATTTTTCATCTACACTGGGTCAAAACATTCATCAGAGGGCCATAGAGTTATAGAGTGCAGAAACAGACCCTTCGGCCCAACTCAGTTGCCCAAACCAGAGATCCAAATCTGACCGAGTCCCATTTGCCAGCATCTGGCCCATTTCCCTGGAGGAGGTAAAAACAATGACTGCAGATGCTGGAAACCAGATTCTGGATTAGTGGTGCTGGAAGAGCACAGCAGTTCAGGCAGCATCCAAGGAGCTTCGAAATCGACGTTTCGGGCAAAAGCCCTTCATCAGGAATAAAGGACCTTAGTGAGGTCAGGGACAGGATCACTCAGTACAGGAACAGAATCACTGAGATCAGGGACATATCCACATACATATCAAAGTGTCAAGAGTGTGGTGCTGGAATGGTCCAGCAGGTCAGGCAGCATCCGAGGAGGAGGAGAGTCGACGTTTCGGGAATAAGCCGTACAGGCTGTCAGATTAACAAAGGGAAGTCCCAGCCAAGAATAAACTTATTCCAATTCAATCCCGGAGATTTCGGTCCAGCCACCTTCAGGGATATATTCAGCGATTTCCTGGTCTGCTGACTCTATTTCACTAACATTTACAGGGGGCGAGTCTGGACTGGATTTTCTGAGCAGATTCATTGTCAGCCTGGTTCAGAAACTCAGTGATCCTGCTCCTGATCTCAGTGACCCTGCTCCTGGTCTCAGTGACCCTGCTCCTGATCTCAGTGACCCTGCTCCTGGTCTCAGTGACCCTGCTCCTGATCTCAGTGACCCTGCTCCTGATCTCAGTGACCCTGCTCCTGGTCTCAGTGATCCTGCTCCTGATCTCAGTGATCCTGCTCCTGATTTCAGTGACCCTGCTCCTGATCTCAGTGACCCTGCTCCTGGTCTCAGTGATCCTGCTCCTGGTCTCAGTGATCCTGCTCCTGATCTCAGTGATCCTGCTCCTGATTTCAGTGATCCTGCTCCTGATTTCAGTGACCCTGCTCCTGATCTCAGTGACCCTGCTCCTGGTCTCAGTGATCCTGCTCCTGGTCTCAGTGATCCTGCTCCTGATCTCAGTGACCCTGCTCCTGGTCTCAGTGATCCTGCTCCTGGTCTCAGTGATCCTGCTCCTGGTCTCAGTGATCCTGCTCCTGGTCTAAGTGATCCTGCTCCTGATCTCAGTGACCCTGTCCCTGATCTTGGTCATATTGTTCCTGATCTCAGTGATCCTGCTCCTGATCTCATTGATCCTGCTCCTGATCTCAGTGATCCCATCCTTGATCTTGGTCATATTGTTTCTGATCTCAAGTGATCCTGCTCCTGGTCTAAGTGATCCTATTCCTGATCTCAGTGATCCTGTCCCTGATCTTGGTCATATTGTTCCTGATCTCTGTGATCCTGCTCCTGATCTCATTGATCCTGCTCCTGATCTCAGTGATCCCATCCTTGATCTTGGTCATATTGTTTCTGATCTCAAGTGATCCTGCTCCTGGTCTAAGTGATCCTGCTCCTGATCTCATTGATCCTGCTCCTGATCTCAGTGATCCTGTCCCTGATCTTGGTCATATTCCTCCTGATCTGAAGTGATCCTGCTCCTGATCTCAATAATCTTATTCCTGATCTCAGTGATCCTATTCCTGATCTCAGTGATACTGTTCCTGATCTCAGCGATCCTGCTCCAGAAACTTGGTAATCCTATTCCTCATCTTGGTGATCCTGCTCCTGGTCTCAGTGATCTGTTTCTGCAGACGTGTTTGCCTGGGACACATTATATGTCAGTGGTTTTCTACTGGATATACACTCCACTTGGCTCAGCTGACCTGCCATCCTGTGGCTCGAAAGTCTGTTTATTTACCCTTGGAATTAATATAAACTTACCATGAAGTTACACAGATCAATGCTCTTACTGTTTTTAGCATGTTGCCACTTTTGGAGTTTGGTTGCGTTCAGTGTCGCTGGCAAGTGACCTCATGTTAAAGTGCCCAGCTCTCCCTGTTTCTGGAAAGTGAATGAAGATCCTGAGCCTGTAACCTCTCTTTATCCACTGTCTGTGTGGAGGTGTCTCCTGCAGGTCTGAAACTTGCCAAGCTCCAGGTCCTCTTCTCTCCTCCGCCTTTAGGTCCTGAACACGCTCTCCAGATCTCGCTGTCAGTGCCATAAAGATATTTCTTTTTAGAGAGAGAGAGTGCTAACCACTGAGCCACTGTGCCACCATTTTTTCTCAGGTGGGCCCCCGCGGTTGTGGACCAGGCCACCCTCCAGCACTGTCGCCAGGGCAACGAGGCCTTTCCTGCCCGAACCACACTGGACCCTGACTTGAGAAGTCATGGCCACCTTGGGATGTAAAAGCCTGTTTGATTGTTCAAAATACCTGCCAGCAATATTGGTTGGGTACAAATTCATGAGGACTGGGACATGGGTATTTATTGTGGGTAGGTGGGAAATTGGAACTGAATCGAATTGGCTCTGATCTTACTGAGTGGCAGACTCGAGGGTATGAATGGGATCTACAAAATCTTGTGAAAATACTAACAGTTAACAAATCACCCAGGACATATTTCAGCAACTTAAATGAAAGAAAAGACAAGATAGCAAATAAACTGAGGGAGCAATGATGGTGATCTGTCCTTTTCTTTATTCATAAAACAAATTAACAATTTATTGCAATCATCAGCAGTTCAAAGAAATGCTGCCACATCACCCTTTATATTCCCGTTTATTCTTGCTTGGTTTTCTTAGGTTAGATTTCCTACAGTGTGGAAACAGACACTTCGACCCAGCAAGTCCACACCGACCCTCCAAAGAGCAATCCACCCAGACCTATTCCCCTACATTTACCCCTGATTAATGCACCTAACACTAGGGGCAATTTAGCATGGCCAATTCACCTGACCTGCACATCTTTGGACTGTGGGAGGAAACCTGAGCACCCGGAGGAAGCCCACACAGACACAGGGAGAATGTGTAAACCCCAAACAGATAGTTGCCCGAGGTGGGATTCGAACCTGGGTCCCTGGAGCTGTGAGGCAGCAGTGCTAACCACTGAGCCACCGTACCACCCTTTTTTTTCAGGCAGACCTCCGCGGGTATGGACCTACCGCTTCCTCCCCCCACAACACTGTCGCCAGGGCAACAGGGCCATTCCCACCCGAACTACACTGGACCTTGACCCCACCTCATCATGTCCCCCTCACCCAGACCCCAGGCCACGGCCCTGACCGACACACCCTTCTCCCCGTGTGGTCCCAGTCCCAGTCCCAGTTCCGGTGTCAGTCACTGCCCAAACCCACAGCCTCCATCACTCCTCCTGGTCCCCAGGACACACCGCCGCCGCTGCCCACTCCCCTTCTTGATTCCTCTCCTTCTCTGTACTGCTGCAGCTAATCATCTAGTTCAATACAGAGGAAGGACCACATTTCATTAAATCAAATGAGAGCATTGCTGTACAGCCAGGAGCTGCACTCCCAACACAGAGGAGCACAGAATCCACACAGTTTGCTAAGCCTCAGAGGTCCCTAGCTTGCACTGAGACTCTGAATCCATTCCTGGGTTCCATTCCTTCATATCTAACTGTTCTTGGTAGAATAGAACTTGAGTGTGGCTGCATATGGACAGATGGTGCCATCAGGACTACTGCAAGAATGCCAAATGTCAACAAATCAGCAACTTTTCTTGGATCATATAAATTGAGATGGTCTGACATTTGTCGTTCTTGAACTTGAATTTCTGATGAGGCCAAGGCAAGAAAACATACCTCTTTTTTTTTTAGATTCCCTCCAGTGTGGAAACAGGCCCTTCGGCCCAACAAGTCCACACCGACCCTCCGAATAGTAACCCACTCAGACCCATTTTCCCTTTGGCTAATGCACCTAACACCTAAATTGGCAATTTAGCGTGGCCAATCCACCTGACCGGCACATCTTTGGACTGTGGGAGGAAACCGGAGCACCCGGAGAAAACCCGCCCAGACACGGGGAGAATGTGCAAACTCCACACAGACAGTTGCTCAAGGCTGGAATCGAACCTGGCTCCCTGGTGCTGTGAGGCAGTGGTGCTAACCACTGTGCCACCGTGTCACCCCTAAAGTTTACAGTGTGACGTAACTAAAATTATATATTTTGATTAGATTCCCTACATTGTGGAAACAGGCCCTTTGGCCCAACAAGTCCACACTAATCCCCCGAACAGCAACCCACCCAGACTCACTCTTCTACATTTACCCCTGACTAATGCACCTAACACTACTGGCAATTTAGCATGGCCAATTCACCTAACTTGCACAACTTTGGACTGTGGGAGGAAACTGGACCACCTGGAGGAAACCCACGCAGACATGGGGAAAATGTGCAAACTCCACACCAACAGTTGCCCGTGGTGGGAATTGAACCCAGGTCCCTGGCACTGTGAGGCCAGCAGTGCTAACCACTGAGTCACTGTACCTCCCCCAAACAATTTTGTTTAAAAGCAAGGCTGAAAGAGTATTAACAAGGTTCAAATTCTTTATAATTGCTTCCATTCTTCAAGAGTTTATCTAATAACGTATTCATGGATTTTGGATGTCACTGGCTAGACCAGCGTTTATTACCCATTCCTAATTATCCAGAGCGCAGTTAAGACTCAACCATATTGCTGTGGGTCTGCTCTCATATGTAGGCTAGACCAGGTAAGGACAACTTCCCTAAAGGACATTAGTAAAGTAGATGGATTTTCTTGATCAAAAACAGAAGTTGCTGGAAAAGCTCTGGCAACATCTGAGGAGAGAAATAAGAATTAACATCCTCACTTGAATTTTCACACTCCAAGCTCCCCCAGACCCAAATCACCGACAACGCACGCGTATGAATTCGTCATAGAAAATAGGCACAGTGTCAAAGTGTTCAGTGGCAAACTGCACTAATAGTTCAGAGGCTTAGACTAACGACCATAAGATCAGAAGATATAGGAACAGAATTAGACCATTCAGCCCATCAAGTCTACTTTGCCATTTGATCATGCCTGACATGTTTCTCAACCCCATTCTCTGGCTGTCTCCCCATAACCCTTGATCCCCATCACTAATCAAGAACCTATCTATCTCTGTTTTCAGTACACTCAGTGACTTGGCCTCCCCAGCCCCCTGTGGCAACAAGTTCCGCAGATTCCCACCCCCCCCACCCCCCCCACCCCACTCCCCACCCCGGTTGAAGAGATTCCTCCTTATCTCAGTTCTTCACTCTTTCACTCTGAGACTGTGCCTTCGGGTCCTAATCTCTCCTCCTAGAGGAAACACTTTCCCCATGTCCACTCTCTCCAGGCCTCTCAGAATTCGGTAAGTTTCAGTCAGATCCCCCTCTTCCTCCTGAACTCCATCGAGTGTAGTCCCAGAGTCGTCAACCGCTCCTCATACAACAAGCCCTTCATTGTCAGGATCGTCTTGTAAACCTTCCCTGGTCCCCCTCCAACACCACCACATTCTTCCTTCGAGGTAGAGCTCAAAACTGCTCACAGTATTCCAAATACCATCTGACCAGAGCCTTATTACACAGCCTCACCAGTACATCTCTGCTCTTACATTCTCACCCTCTTGAAGTAAGTGCTAACGTTGCATTTGCCTTTCTAACTGCCAGTTGAACCTGCATGTTAACCTTAAGGTAATCCTGAACTAGGATTCCCAAGTCCCTTTATGCTTCAGGTTTCTGAAGGCTTTCCCCATTTCGAAAATAGTCTACGCCCATATTTTTCACACAACCTCACACATTCCTACATGTTATTACACCTGCCAGTACTTTGCTCACTTCCCTAGCCCATCCAAGTCCTTCTGCAGCTCCCAGCTCCCTGAACATTATCTGGCCCTCCACCTAGCTTCACATCATCTGCAAACTTACCAACAAACTTTCTCCAGATCATTAATGTATAACATGAATAGTTGTGGAACTGAAAAATGTGTTGCTGGAAAAGCGCAGCAGGTCAGGCAGCATCCAAGGAGCAGGAGAATCGACGTTTCGGGCATGGGCCCTTCTTCAGCTCTGATCTCCAGCATCTGCAGTCCTCACTTTTCCCAGTGGAACTGCACTAGTCACTGGCTGCCAATCCTGAAGAAGACTTATTTGTCCCCACTTGCTGCTTTCTGCCAGTCAGCCAATCCTCGATCCATGCCAGTACCTTGCACCTAATACCATGGGTTCTCATCTTATTTAGTAGCGTCATGTGTACAGCATTGTCAATGGCCTTCTGGAAATCCAACTAGATCATGTCCTCTGGCTCTCCTCTGTCTAACTTGCTCAATAACTCCCCAAACAATTCTAACAGATTTGTCAGATATGACCTCCTCTTGACGAACTCCATGCTGACTCAGCACTATTTTACCACACACTCCCGATTACTTAGCAATCTCATCCTTAATAATGGACTCTAAAATCTTACCAACGACAGAGGTCAGGATAACCGGCCTTTAGTTACTTGACTGCTATCTTAAACAGGGGTGTTACATTAGCCATTTTCCAATCCTCTAGACCTTTCCCGACTCGAGTGATTCCTGCATGATTTACACCAAAGCCTCTACAATCTCCTCAGTTATCTCTTTCAGAGCTCGGGGGTGTAGTCCATCTGGCCCATAAATAAAATACAATGTCTTTGTAGTGCAACCATTAAATTCTCAATTTGTCCTTAAAAAAAAATCTGGTTCACTAGTGTCCTTTAGGAAGGGAAATCTGCCATCCTTAACTGGTCTGGCCTACACATGACTCCATGCCAACAGCAATGGGTTGACTCTTAACTGAATCACAGAATTACTACAATTCAGAAGGAAGTCATTCAGCCCCTCGTCTCTACACTGGCATTATTACCTAGAGCTAACTGTAGAATCCCTACAGTGTGGAAAAAAGGCCATTTGGCCCATTGTTTCTACACCGAACCTCCAAAAGAGCATCCCATCTAGACCCATCCCTCTATCCTAGTGCTGTAACCCTGCATCTCCCATGGCTAATCCACCTAGCTGCACATCCCTGGGCACTGTGGGCAATTTAGCATGGTATCTTTGGTACACCTTTGTGACTGTGGGACGAAACACACACAGACAAAGGGAGAATGTGCAAACTTCACACAGTTGGCCAAGGCTGGAATCTAACCCAGGTCCTTTGCACTGTGAGGCAGTAGTACTAACCATGCCACCCATAATCTCCCGCCTTTTCCCCTAACCCCTGCACATCATTACTAACCGTCCTCTGAGAAAGATCTCTTCTATAAAGTAATTTGCCATGACCTTCTTAAAGGTGATGGGCAATAAATGCTGGCCTTGCACTCACATCCTGTGAAACTGATTTTTCTCCTGCCTCAACATTTTTCATATCTTATTCTCTTTACATTTCCAACTCATCTAAATTTTTTACACAGCCAGCAGAACCTGGGAATAATGGAAATACTTGAGATGATTAAAGGATTTGATAGTGGAGATAGAGAGAAAGGGAGCCCAGGACAAAAGGAAGCAGCTTAAACTTGAAGAAGACCGTGAGATCATGAAAACCTGGGACTCTCACCACTAAAGTGTTCTTGAGCCACGTGGGTGAAGTAAACATTTCGACTCTGAGACTAATCAATCTTTATTGACGACAGCCGTGATGTGGAGCTGCTGGTGTTGGACTGAGGTGGACAAAGTCAAAAATCACACAACACCAGGTTTATTGTCCAACTTGTCTATTTGAAAGTACAAGCTGTTGGATCACTGCTGTTTTGTCAGGTAGCTGTTGGACTATAACCTGGCGTCGTGTGATTTTTTGACTTTGTCGATGATGGCACACCCAATACTGAAAGGGTGCAAGGGCAAACTATTGAGGAAATCTGAAACAGCCATAGTGGATGCTGGAGAAACTCAGCAGGTCTGGCAGCATCTGTAAGAGAGAGAAACAAAGTAAATGTTCTGAGTCCGGTAGATATGTTCTTTAGAAACAGAGTTCAGTGCTTGTGCCCGATGCTGCGACAGGGGTGGGATCCCCTGTTTGATTATAAAGTGTTTCTGAACAACCTGACATTCGACAAAGCGTCACAGAAATGCTATACCTTTGAATTTGTTGATCTTTGTGAAGCTACAGCACAACAGAAGACTCAGAGAAAGGAGAAACAGCTTGTTGGCTTTACCTTCCAGATCATGTTGAGCTATTAATGCATTTCAAATTTGGTTTTATTACCGTGGGTGAATGGAGCTTCAGTAGAGGTTCAGTCTGAGTCTGATGCTCTAAAAGTTAATGCCTTGTTTGTACTTTACAACTTTGCAAATTAAGTACCCTCATAAAAATAAAAAAAAAGGGTTGTAACCTGAAGGAGTGATGGGGAAATGTTTTTTTTTAATATTAAACACTGGGAGAGGAGCCTGGTTAGTTATTTCACAGCTTTGCTGTTCACAGGGGAATATGATGGAGACACAGCAGAGTAGACAGAGTCTTCTGCTGGTGACAGGATCCAAGGTGTTACTGCTTCAATCAATTCTAGAGACACTGAATCCTGTAGCAGGGGAAAAGGCCATTCAGCCCTTCATATTTCTTCTGTAAAGGCTGTCCAATTCATTTCATCAAACCCCCAGCCTCCCAAAAGTCCAGAGACTTGTAGCTCACACATTTCTCAAACAATAAGGTTACCAATATAAATTCATGCCTTAGTCACTATCCCAACACACGCGAGTAAACAAGCTCATCCGAAATCTGGCAGCATCTATAGAGAGAGAAACAGAGTTCACATTTTAAATCCAGTATGGGTCTTAGAATCCCCACAGTGTGAAAGCAGGCCATTCAGCCTGCACTGACCCTCCCCTCCAGACCCACCCTCCTGTTCTGTCCCTGTAACCCTGCATTTCCCACGGCCCATCCACCCTAACCTGCACATCTTTGGACTGTGGGAGGAAAGTGGAGCACCCGGAGAAAATGCACACAGGCATGGGGAGAATGTGCAAACTCCACCCAGACAATCACCCGAGGCTGGAACAGAACCCGGGTCCCTGGGGTAGCAGTGCTAACCACTGTGCTGCCCTTTAGAACATTCTGAAGAGGAGTCAGACCAGACTTCAAACATTAATTCTGTTTCTCTCTCCACAGGTGCTTTCCCAGCTGGCTGTAGAGACCCCCGCCCCGCCTCCAAGTCACCATTTGAAAGAAGACTTAGAATGTCGCATAGTGCCTTCACAATATTTATCCCCCAGTCCACAGCCGTGTATCTGTCTATGGGAGTTGGCTATGTGGGAAGTGGCTGCTACTTTTTCTACTTTGGAATAGTGACCACACTTCAGAGCATCCGTCACTTGAAAACACACAGAATGTACAAATTATTTTCTTATTTGAGACTCAGATGTCCGGAGCAAGACTTGATCCGATGACTGTTAGAGAGTAGGGTGCTCCCCGCTGGGCCATATTTGGCATAAGGATGGTCAGTGAAGGTGGAGAACTGACAGAGCCCAGGTTTGGTGGGAGCTTTCTCTTCACGATCAAAAGCGACTATAATGTCTCCATTTTTTGTTTCATTCGTGGATTAGGGTGTTGTTGGTTAGGCCAGCATTTAGTGCCCATCCGTAATTGCGCAGACAGTAGTCAAGAGTCACCCACATTGCTGTGGGTCTGGAGTCACATGTAGGCCAGGCCAGGTAAGGATGGCAGATTTCCTTCTCTGAAGGACATTAGTGAGCCAGATGGGATTTTTTTTCTCACAGTCAGCAATGGGTTCATGGTCATCATCATTAGACTCTTGATTCTTTAAAATTAAATTCTACATCTGCCATGGCAGGGTTCATACGAGGTCCCCCGAACACAACCTGGGGCTCTGGATTAATAGTCCAGTGAGAACATCATTAGGCCATTGGTTCCAGTGGGATAAGGGTGGGACTCCTGAAGCCACTTCATTCACGAGGTCAACGTGTGGCCAAGAGTTCCTCTCATGTACTTGTGGTACATTTTCTAACTCTAGAGCAGCTGAGACTTCGATCCTGGCCTCCTGGCTCGGAGGTCAAACTGTCAAAGATATTGTTACACACCTCTGAAGCAGATGGGACTTGACCATGGGGCCTCCTGGCTCAGAGATCAGGACACTACCACTACAGCTAAAGTGCCCTTTCTGTACTTGTGGCGTCAAGTGCGATTTGGCTACTTTCACGTTAAACCACGTGTGGCAGCAATTGTGCTGGGAAAGAGAAACCAAGTGTGTGTGTGTGTGTGTGCATGTGTGTGTGCATGTATACGTGTGCGTGTGTGAGTGTGTGTGTGCGTGTGTGTGTGCGTGGGTGTGTGCGTGCGTGTGTGTGCGTGTGCGTGTGTGGGGGTGTGTGTACGTGTGTGCGTTTGCGTGCGTGGGTGTGTGTGTGTGTTTATGCATGGGTGTGTGTGTGCGTGTGCGTGCGTGAGGGTGTGTGTGCATGTGCGTGTGTGTGTGCATGTGCATGTGTGGGTGTGTGTGTGTGCGTGGGTGCGTTTGTGCGTGTGCGTGTGTGGGGGTGTGTGTGCGTGTGTGCGTGCGTGGGTGTGTGTGTGTGTGGGTGTGTGCGTGTGTGTGTGTGCGTGGGTGTGTGCGTGCGTGTGTGCGTGTGCGCGTGTGGGTGTGTGTGTGCGTGGGTGTATGCGTGCGTGTGCGTGTGCGTGTGTGCGTGTGCATACGTGTGTCTGTGCGGGTGCATGCGGGCGTGGGTGTGTGTGCACGTGTGTGAGCGTGCGTGTGTGTGTGCGTGCATGCATGTGTGTGTGTGTGCATGTACATGTGTATGTGTGGGTGTGTGTGTGTGCATGTACGTGTGTGTATGTGTGGGTGTGTGTGTGTGTGTGTGTGGGTGTGTGTGTGCGTGTGCATGTACGTGTGTGTATGTGTGTGTGTGTGCATGTACGTGTGTGTATGTGTGGGTGTGTGTGCGTGTGTATGTACGTGTGTGTATGTGTGGGTGTGTGTGCATGTATGTGTGCATATGTGTGCGTGTGTGTGCATGTACATGTGTGTGTGCGTGTGTGAGTGTGTGTGCGTGTGCATGTACGAGTGTGTATGTGTGGGTGTGTGTGTGCGTGTGCATTTACGTGTGTGTATGTGTGGGTGTGTGTGCGTGTGTATGTACGTGTGTGTATGTGTGGGTGTGTGTGCATGTATGTGTGCATATGTGTGTGCGTGTGTGTGCGTGTGCATGTACGTGTGTGTATGTGTGGGTGTGTGTGCGTGTGCATGTACGTGTGTGTATGTGTGTGTGTGCGTGCGCATGTACGTGTGCGTATGTGTGGGTGTGTGTGCGTGTGCATGTACGTGTGTGTATGTGTGTGTGTGTGTGCATGTACGTGTGTGTATGTGTGGGTGTGTGTGTGCATGTACATGTGTGTATGTGTGGGTGTGCGTGTGCATGTACGTGTGCGTATGTGTGGGTGTGTGTGCGTGTGCATGTACGTGTGAGTATGTGTGTGTGTGTGCATGTACGTGTGTGTATGTGTGGGTGTGTGTGTGCATGTACATGTGTGTATGTGTGGGTGTGCGTGTGCATGTACGTGTGTATATGTGAGGGTGTGTGTGTGTGTGCATGTACGTGTGTGTATGTGTGGGTGTGTGTGCGTGTGCATGTACTTGTGTGTATGTGAGGGTGTGTGTGTGCATGTACGTGTGTGTATGTGTGGGTGTGTGTGTGTGTGCATGTACGTGTGTGTATGTGTGGGTGGGTGGG